>NC_080429.1:26118505-26139272 GCF_029873635.1 Malania oleifera | reverse complement strand
CGTGTTTTCAATAATTTTAATAGCCCGATTCGTTGACGAGACACTTCACTCATCTAACGAATCCTTAAGTAATTTTGTCGACCACCCTAACTCCTCGTTGACGAATTCGATTGCCCAAAACCCCTCTCGGTATCTACTCGCACGAGGGGCGTGTGGCTTCGTCGAGGATGCCTAATTATGCTCTCGTCAACGAACTCCCTGCGTTTGTCGATGAGGAGCCTATGTACAATCTTCTTCTGGTATTACAACTTCAAAGTCAAATCGTCCGAACAAAACCTGCTACCTCCTTCTGTTTTCTATTTCTATTTCCCGCCTTTTTTATTAATTATTTAAATACCATTAATTCTTCATGGTCGTTACACAATTTCTCTTCATTTTTTTTTTTTTGTTTTACTTTGTAATAATACTCGGAGATCATTCCTTTGCGTCCTTCCTTTTTTTTAAACCTAACTAACAACACCTTTTTGGCTATTTTTGAGAGGTTTGCTCTTTGGAGAGTAGTAATAGAAAAAATCTATTTTTTTATGTCGCGAATGATGACGTGGCCTTCTAATCAAACAGTTAGAGGTGTGACACGTGTTGCAATTCGAAGACTTCAAGGTTTAAGATACTTAAACCAAAATTTTCTTCTTTCTTTCATTTTCATTATTCTCTCCTCGTAGCTCTCTCCTTTTTCTCCCTCTGTTGTTCAAATGTATTGAAACCCTCAAAGTTCCTTCATCTTCTCGATCCCTTTTCCTCTTCCTTCCTTTCTATATCTCTAATGATTGCAACCCTAAGCCCATGCCTCTTTGTAAGTCCCTTCCCACTCTCGCTTACCTCCAAACTCACTCTCTCTCTCTCTACCTTTCCTCTCCTTTTCAGCATTTAGTTCCTAACTCTCAACTGTTATTTCCTTTGATTTTATCTCAGGAGCTTAGACCTTTATTCAAAAACTTTAGATCCTCACAAACCTAAAATCCTAAACTTCTCACAACTCTTTAAAGATGACCTAACTCTGATTGACCTTTTGTTCTGTCTTCGCAGCCAGATCTGGACAAATTTGGCATAACCCAAATGAATGATGATCACTGGGAGTGCCTCAGTGAGTAAGATTAGCATAAATGCACGGGAAGTTCTTTCAGACTTCATAAGAAGATAAGTTCCTTTTTTGTTTTAATTTTTTTTTATTTTTTTTCAATTTTGTGTATGCTTGATTACTGGTTGTTATATATGTGGCAATTTTAAGCTTGTGCGTGAGATTGAGGTGTTAGGATTCCTGGTTTAGAAGTTAAGGTTAGGGTTTCGAACATTGGGGGTGAGGTCTCAAGTTTGGGTTCAAGGACGAGCTTGACTCGTCCAAACCTGATGAGTGAGAACAGTGTTGACTCGTGCGAATCAAACCGGGTGGGTAATAGACTCGGGTAAGCTTGAGTGAGCTAAGACACGTGTTGATTTGGCATGTGTTGATTCTAGGTGTGTGGGTTTTAGCTTAATTTCTAAATGAACTTAGGCTTTAGGTTCAGTTTTTCAAAATGGGCTAGTTTAAAACATGGGTAATGGGTTCATGTTAAAAATGAAAGTGAGCTACAGTTGGATTTAAAAAAAAAAAGCTGGGTCAGGTTTGAATTTTAAAATCAGTAGGCAGGTTCATTTCAAAATGGGCCGAGGTTTGATGTTTAAAAACAAGCTGCCTTTACTTTCCGAAATGAGCTTGGTTAGTATTTTCCAAATGGGCTTCGGGTTTTAACAACAAGCTTCGATTGTTTTAAAAGCGGCCAGGGTAATATTTTTAAATTGGGTTGGGACAAGTTTTGAAAACAATCAGGGTTCAGGTAGTTTTAAAATGGGTTTGGGCTGGATTTTTGAAAAAAACAGGCTGGCTTTACTTTCCAAAATGAGCTTGGTTAGTATTTTCCAAATGGGCTTTGGGTTTTAACAACAAGCTTTGGTTGTTTCAAAAGGGGCCAAGGTAATATTTTCAAATGGGCTTGGACCAAGTTTTGAAAACAATTGGGCCTTAGGTATTTTTAAAATGGGTTTGGGTTGGATTTTTGAAAAAATGGGCTTTGGGTTAGAGGTTAAAAAGGGGATGGCCTAGGGTTAATTTCAAAGTGGATCGAGTTACTTTGAAAATCGGTTGGGTTTCTGATTTAGGGTATTTGGGTTAGTTATATATATAAATAGACAAGGCTCGGGGGATTTAACATTGGGCTCAGGGCATCAAAAAAATGTAAATGG
This sequence comes from Malania oleifera, assembly GCF_029873635.1. Lineage (NCBI taxonomy): Eukaryota > Viridiplantae > Streptophyta > Magnoliopsida > Santalales > Ximeniaceae > Malania > Malania oleifera. Next base: position 26,137,052 of record NC_080429.1, on the reverse strand, counting down.
GCTTCAGGGGGGGTGAGTTTTCAAATGGGCTTGACCCAATTACATTTTAAAACAAGACGGGCTTGGGAGTAAGTCTTCAAACACAGTGGTCCGAACCCAAGTTTGGGTTCGAGTATTAAGGATTCAGGTCTGAGTCCAAGGGGCTTTCATTCTAATTTCAAGATTTAGGTTCAGACATGAACTTGAACCTAAGAGGAGGCACCTATATATGTTCACAATGACATGAATTGAATTAATTTAGAAACACAAGGTTTTAGATAGTTACCCTTCTCTTTTCCTCCTCCCGTCTTCTCTCATTCTCCTATATGTGTCTGATGATCTGTTATGGTGTTCTAAGTGTATAACTTTGGATGTTCTGCTTCCAAATTCAAATGCAGCTCTGCTTCTAGATTCTGGATGCTGCTCTAAATTTTTTCAAAGCTCTCTCCCTCTTTCTAATGGCTTCTTTTTCCTCTCTATCTTTCTACAGGGATTATTCTCTCCAATCTCACTTCTCTCAATTTTTGTAGAGTGCTTCTCTGCCTTTTTTCAATCTCTCTGATCTTCCAGAATTTCTTTAATGCTCTCCTCCTAATTCTTGCAAAGTCTCTCTAATTATCTCCTTTCCTCAATTTCTAGACAGTGTTCTTATGCTCTCCAATGGTGTCTTAGCTACAGTGCGAGTCTCCCTATGATTTGGCGCAAAAATTTGCTAACAAAATCCCCTCTAACAAATTTGGTAGGGAATAATTCCCTTTCTGCTCTGCGCATGTGTTTTTTTGCATTTTTATTTTATTTCCTTAAATTCCAATTAACTGATTTCATTGCTCTTTGTGCGGAAGTGAACTAGGAGGTCTAGACAGCAGCTCTGGAATGGAGGGCATGGAATCTTTATTTTTTTGTATTCATTTTAGTTTTATAACTTTTATGTGGAAGCACCCCCGTGCAATTAAGCATACAAATAGTATAACTGGTCATTAAAAGATTTAAATGACTTGAGAAACATAGTCAGACTAGAAATATACACAAACCATTGCAATTGAAACATATCATAAGACCCGTGAAGGATTTGAGTTGAAAGCACACGAGATGCAACAACCTCAAATAAAATATAACATAATAAATAAAATGGTCAACCCGAACCCGTGGGTAACGGAGACATCTGTCAATCACAGCTGAAACCTAAGCAGCAGTAAATATTAAATTTCAAGCATCCATCCATAAAACATAATACCAGAAGCATAATACCAGAGTTATTTACATTCCCAAAAATACTATATCTATTTACATTCTCCCAAAATATTTCAAAATACATCTAGGGTCCCATAACCAAAATAATTCTGATCCTAGTACAAAATCTTACCCTCCTAGCGGGGTAATACCATTGACTCCACGACAGCCACGACCCCCCGGTCACTCAGGGTTTCCTGAAAAATATATTAATGTTCGGGGTAAGACACATCTTAGTAAAGGAAAATAAACTAAATATAGTTGTGTGGCATCATGAATATTTAATGCAATGATACATATACAATACATTTCATATTTTCGTAAACGTTCATCATATCATACTGGATAATCATATAATTTCATACTTGCTAATAAATCATATCGTACGTAAAATATCTGCTATAACTGTAATACTGAAAATATACCCTGGATGAATAGCTAGCTAATGTCATGTATTACCCCCCATGACGGGTTGTGTAGCCCAAAGACAGGACTCGACATTGGTTGGCCGACCACTACCGAATCAAATATGTCTATAAGTATGATGAGCTTGCCACACCCTGGTCTGGACTGTCAGGAGGATGTCCACACTCTACTGAAAGCCACATCGACTATTCATCTATCATCCCCTCGTGGGATGGTTAGCAATAATCTGAACGTAGATATCTGATCTACATATAGCTACGGTACCGAGCTCCTAAATTGAACTAAACTAACATCCGGGTTCTGATAACATATAGTACATGCTAATATAACATCTTTCATAATTTCATAAGTACGGCCTCGTGCTGAAATCATACATAAATACTGCCTCGCACCGATATCATAAATACGGCATCGTGCCGATAACATAAATACGGTCTCGTGCTGATAACATAAATACGGTCTCGTGCCGATAACATAAATACGGCCTCGTACTGATAACATAAATACGACATCGTGCCGATAACATAAATACATGGTCTCGCGCCAGAATCGTTTCAGGTATATACATTCTGAAAATAAATCATTTATTATATATTCATCAAAATCATCACAACATAACTCATCTTTTCATAATACCTGAAAAACATGCTTTACTCATAAAATCGTTCTTATCATATTACATTTCACATAAAATAATATTCATGTCACACATGTGCTGTTTAAAGTCATACTTTATATTCTAAAATCATGATTTTCTGGCATCTCGTACATACATTTACATTTTATCAGCATAACAGTATTTTCCTAATCATACATTCCATTCGTAATAATCAAATATAACATATGCTTTTCTGAAAATAGATTTACTCATAATTAATAACAATTTGCATGGAAAATAACTGCTTTAGTTTATTCTCTTACCTGACTACTCAGAAAACCCCTAAAATATCCTGGTCTAACCCTCGTAGGATTTCCTGATCAATACCCAGAAACTGAAAACTCTCAGTATTAAACTTTAGTATTTCTACATGTACATCATTTCTTATAACTACAGTAAGACCAAATTTGACTTAAAAAGTATTACCTCAACTCAGGGATGATTTCCAACTTGCCTTCACCAACAATCCGCTCCGGCAGATTTGGAGAAAACTTCTCCAAGAGCGTCGTGGTGACTTTCGGATTGTCGATCCGGCGTAAATTTGGTCCGAAATCGAAGAGAGAGAGAGAGAGAGAGAGAGAGAGAGAGAGAGAGAGAGAGGGCCGAAGGGGAGAAAGAGAGAAGGAAGCTTGCTTAATAATGAAGTTAAAAATCGGATTTTTGGATATTTATAGAACTGAATTCGTCGACGAGCCACGTCCTTCATCGAAGAAATTCAGTCGGTTCAAATCTCTCTCTCGATATTTCTTCGTCGATGAAATTCAGTCTTCGTTGATGAACTTTCTTCCACCCTCGTCGATGAAATTCCTGTGTTTGTCGACGAGTCCCATGGAATTTTTCTTTTCCTCTTTATTATTTAAATTATATTTCTATTCGGGTTGTCACATTCTCCCCTCCTTATAAAATTTCGTCCTCGAAATTTACTATTCACGTAATTTATCATCCCTTAGTAGGCAAAATGGTCTACTTATTTTATTACGTACCCTCACTTGTGGCGGAGGAATACCATGGTTACAACCTAAGTTCTAAAAGGTTACATATACCAAAAGAAAATTCTTCTAGAACTAAATATCTCATACTACCTATAACATTACATATTCCTGTACAAGAAAGCATCACATATTTACTCACATTTTAAATTACATTTAAACTTCTAGGAACAGTTGCGGATATTTCTGTCTGATCTGTTCCTCGAGTTCCCAAGAAGCCTATTCTATCGCATGATTCCTCCATAGAACTTTTACTAAAGGAATCTTCTTACTACATAATTCTTATTCCTTTCTGTCCAGAATCTGCATTGGTACCTCCTCATAGACTAGCGAGTCACTGAGCCCTAACTCACCATAGATGATAAAATGAGAAGGATCTAGAACGTATTTCCTCAACATAGATATGTGGAATACGTCGTGTAATATGGATAGTGTAGGTGGCAAAGCTAGCCTGTAAGCCACCAGCCCCACTTTCTCGAAAATCTCAAATGGACTGATGAACCTAGGGCTAAGTTTACCCTTCTTATCAAACCTCATAACTCCTTTTAACGGAGCTATCCTCAAAAATACATGACCACCCACATCAAACTCCAAATTCCTGTAGCGATGGTCGGCATAATTCTTTTGTCGGCTTTGAGCTGCACTGATTCTTCCCCTGATGAGCCAAACCTTATCGTACGTCTGTTGTACCAACTCTGGTCCCACAACTCGCCGCTCACCTATCTCATCCCAATACAAAGGAGATCGACATCTCCTACCGTATAGTGCCTCTAACGATGTCATGCCAATATTGGACTGGTAATTGTTATTGTACACGAACTCTACCAGTGGCATGAACTGAGTCCAGCTACTCCCAAAATCTAATACACATGCTCGAAGCATATCTTCTAATATTTGTATCGTCCTCTCAGTGTGTCCATCTAACTGAGGATGAAATGTCGTGCTAAATGATAACTGAGACCCCAGAGCCTCCTACAAGCTCCTCTGAAATCGTGACATGAATCGCGGGTCTCGAACTTACACAATAGATACAGGCACCCCATGAGAACGAACTATCTCCTGGACATAAATCTCTACCAGTTGGCTGAGGGAACAACTGATCTTGATAGGGAGAAAATGGGAAAACTTAGTCAACCAGTCTACTAACACCCAAATCGCATTATAGCCATGCGATGTCGATGGCAGCCCTGAAACGAAATCCATGGATATATGATCCCACTTCCACTCTGGGATAAATAATGGCTGCAACTAGCCTGCTGGCCTATGGTGCTCACCTTTTACCTACTGGCACGTCAAGCACTGGGCTACATATTCGGCAATCTCCCTCTTCATTCCACTCCCCCAGTAGAACTCTCGTAGATCCCTGTACATTTTCATACTGCCGGGATGAACTGTATATAAAGATTTGTGAACCTCATCTAAAATTGTCCTCCTAATGTCAGCATCAGTAGGAACACATAGTCTAGAACAGAACTGCAAAGCTCCGTCATCTGAAATGCAGAATTCCTCTCCCTGACCACTCTACACTCTGTCCATCACCCCTACTAACTTTGGATCTTCCTTCTGAGCAGCTTTAATTCTTTCCTGCAGAGTAGGCTGTACCACTAGACTGGTGATACTTACTAGAGCATTACTCTCTATCAATTCAATGCCGAGTCTTTCTAGATCCATCATGATCGGACGCTGGGACTCTATAGCTACTAACGCTAATACCCCAGATTTCCTGCTCAGTGCATCAGTTACCACGTTTGCTTTCCCCGGGTGGTAACTGATAGTACAATCAAAATCTTTAATTAACTCTAACCACCTTCTCTGTCTTATATTCAATTCCTTGTGGGTGAAGAAATACTTTAAACTCTTGTGGTCAGAGAAAATTTCACACTACTCGCCGTACAGGTAATGCCTCCAAATTTTCAATGTGTGTACCATTGCAGCCAATTTCAGATCATGGGTAGGGTAGTTCTTCTCATATTCTTTCAACTGTCTAGACACATACGCCACTACCCTGCCACGCTGCATCAACATGCAGCCAGGTCCTTTCAAGGACGCATCATTGTAGATAGTATAGCCCTCACCTCCAGATGGGATGATCAATACAGGCGCTGTGACTAACCTCTGCTTCAGTTCCTGAAAACTCTGCTCACAGCTGTGGTCCCATTCAAATCTAGTATTTTTCTTCATAAGTTATGTCAAAGGTCCTGACAAAGTTGAGAACCCCTCGACAAAACGACGATAATAACCGGCTAATCCCAAGAAACTCCTAATCTCTTGGACATTCCTTGGTTTAGCCCAATTCACTACCTCCTCAATCTTACTAGGATCTACAGAAATTTCGTCTCCTGAGATTACATGTCCCAAAAACACGACTTTCTCGAGCCAGAATTCACATTTACTGAATTTTACATACAACTTCTTTTCCCTAAACATCTGCAAAACTTGCCTCAAGTGTGTCTCATGCTTCTCGTAGCTCCTCAAATATACCAGTACATCATCAATAAAAACAACAACAAACTGATCTAAATATCGATGAAAAATTCTATTCATCAAATCCATAAATATCGCAGGAGCATTTATCAGACCAAATGGCATAACTAGAAACTCATAATACCCATATCTGGTCCTAAAAGACGTCTTTGATACATCTTCCGCTCTCACCTTTACTTGATGATAGCCTAATCTAGAATCGATCTTAGAATACACCCGTGTACCCTAGAGCTGGTCAAACAAATCATCGATATGGGATAGAGGATACTTATTCTTGATGGTCACTTTATTAATCTCTCTGTAATCTATGCACATCCTCATAGACCCGTCTTTCTTCTTTACAAACAGTATTGGAGCTCTTCACGAAGATACACTAGGTTGTATGAAACCCTTATCAAGCAAATCCTGCCACTGATCTTTCAGTTCTACTAACTCTTCTAGTGCCATTCTATACGGTGCTTTAGAAATCGGCACTGTACCTAGAAGTATATCAATGGAAAAATCTACTTCACGATCAGGTGGCAAACTTGGTGATTCATCTGGGAACACATTTTTAAATTCTTTCACCACAGGCATTTTGAAGAGCTTTAATTCATTTTCTGACATTTCCTTCACAAAAGCCACGAATCCCAGATAGCCATTATGGAGCAATCTCCTCGCCTGAACAGTTGAGACCATATGAGGTAAAAGAGTGCACTCGTAACCCTGTAAATCTAAATTTTGGTTTCCCTGGAGGTCTGAATATCACTTCCCTTGCACGACAATCTATAATAGTAGAATTAGTTGCTAGCCAATCCATGCCAAAGATGATATCAAAACCATGCATATCCAGCACCACCAAATCAGCAGATAAAATTCTCCCATGAACATCAACTAAACAACCATGGAGCATCCTACTACATCTCACTGTTGACCCGATCGGTGTCGCCACTAACAGTTCAACAACTAATGATTGCGTTTTTGCCCCACATAATTTAACACACCCCAAGGACACAAACGAGTGTGTGGCACAAGAATCAAAAAGTGCAATAACTTTAAATGAAAACATATTAACAGTACCTGTCACTACGTCACTGTTCGCCTCAGCATCGCCCGGCGTCAAAGCGAAAACTTTGGCTGGGGCCATATTCCTCTGCTGGCCTCCACGTGGTGCTTGGTAACCTCCTCGTGCAGATCTAGGAGCAGGAGCAGAACCAATTTGTGCCGGACACTCCCTCATCATATATTCTGGCTTCCCGCACCTCTAGCAAACACTTCGACCGGCACAACACTCCCCCAGGTGCCTCTTCCCACAAGATGGACAAGCTGGAGATGGCTGCACTCCTTGGAAACTGCGATTGCCGGTCTCTTGTCTTTGATCTCTATAATAGCCACCTCTCTTCCACGTAGCACGACCGACTCCCTATTGGGAATCGGAAGGTGCAAATCTCTTCTTCTGTCTCTGCTCCTCCGCCTCCAACTGATAACTAATTTCTGCTATAATGGCTCGGTCAACCAGCTCGGCGAAGTCCTACAACTTCAATATTCATACCTGCTTGTATATTTCTCTCCTCAGGCCTCTCTCAAACTGTTGTACCTTCTTCACCTTATTTGGAATAATGTACGCGACAAAGCGAGATAGCTCGATGAACCTCTCCGCGTACTGTTGTACTGACAGCTGTCCCTGCTTCATATTCTGGAACTCCACAATCTTAGCCTCCCTAGATGAGGCTGTAAAATACCTATCGAAAAATATTTCCTTAAACCGCTCCCACGTCATCTCCACAGGTATAGTCCTCTACTGCTCTAGTAATCTCACTGCCGACCACCATCTCTCGGCCTCTCCAGTCAGTCTGTAGGTGGCAAACAACACCTTCTACTCCTCTGAACACTACAACATTGTAAATATTTTCTCTATCTCCAGCACCCAATTTTCAGCAACTATAGGATCTATTCCTCCTGAGAAAGCTGGAGGACTCATCTTAATAAACTTCTTGATCGAGCTACGGTGGCCTACAGATGGACTACCCTGTTCCTTCGAACTCCTGGCAATTTTTGCCATAACCTACTATGCCACGCTGCGTAAGACGACATCTGAATCACTACCCGCAGCGCCTGAGGGTCCATCATCCTCACTTCCACTAGCGTGGGCACTACTGCCACCAAGGTCCATCCTAAAAATCATGTAACTTAACTTAAAACCTCCTTCGCTATACGTATCACTCAACTCATATAGTATATTCTCCTAATTAATTTGCCTCTCCTGATCTAAATTCAAGGTTCAATCCTGCAACCTAGATACCCAACCCAATGATAGTTTACAATGAATTTCCTGAAATCGTCACCCCAGGAAAATCACACAAACCACCACGGAAGTCCTACATCTAGACTACAAAACTAGACCTAAAATCTCCTTATCCTATACTCTAGTATTATTACTGCTGCACTCTAGAGTTTACAGAACCTAATACCCTAGGCTCTAATACCAAATTGTAACGACCTCAAATAAAATATAAAATAATAAATAAAATGGCCAACCCGAACCTGTGGGTAACGGGGACACCTGTCAATCACAGTGGAAACCTAAGCACTAGCAAGTATAAAATTTCAAACATCCATCCATAAAACATAATACCAGAAGCATAATACCAGAGTTATCTACATTCCCAAAAATACTGTATCTATTTAGATTCTCCCAAAATATTTCAAAATACATCTAAGATCCCATAACCAAAATAATTCCGATCCTAGTACAAAATCTCACCCTCCTAGCGAGGTAATACCACTGATTCCACGGCGGCCACGACCCCTCGGTCACTCAGGGTTTTTTGAAAAATATATTAATGCTGGGGGTGAGACACATCTCAGTAAGGGAAAATAAACTAAATACAGTTGTGTGACAACATGAATATTTAATGCAATGATACATATACAATACATTTCATATTTTCATAAACGTTCATCACATTATACTGGATAATCATATAATTTCATACTTGCTAATAAATCATATTGTATGTAAAACATATGTTATAACTGTAATACTGAAAATATACCCAGGATGAATAGTTAGCTGATATCATGTATTATCCTCCATGATGGGTTGTGCAGCCCGAAGGCGAGACCCAACAATGGCTGGCTGACCACTGCCGAATCAAATATGTCTGTAAGTACAATTAGCCCGCCACACCCTGGTCCGGACTTCTAGGTAGACGTCCACACTCTACTGAAAGCCACATCAACTATCCATCTCCCATCCCCTCGTGAGATGGTTAGCACTAATCTGAACGTAGATATCTAATCTATATATAGCTACGGTACCGAGCTCCTCAATTGAACTAAACTAACATCCGAGTTTTGATAACATATAGTACATGGTAATATAACATCTTTCATAATTTCATAAGTACGACCTCGTGCCGAAATCATACATAAATACGGCCTCATGCCGATATCATAAATACAGCCTCGTGTCGATAACATAAATACGGCTTCGTGCCGATAACATAAATACAGCCTCATTCCGATAACATAAGTACATGGCCTCGTACCAGAATCATCTCAGGTATATACATTCTGAAAATAAATCATTTATCATATATTCGTCAAAATCATCACAACATAACTCATCTTTTCATAATACCTAAAAAACATGCTTTGCTCATAAAATCGTTCTTATCATATTACATTTCACATAAAATAATATTCATGCCACACATGTGCTGCTTAAAGTAATACTTTATATTCTAAAATCAAGATTTTCTAGCATCTCGTACATACATATACATTTTATCATCATAGCAGTATTTTCCCATTCGTACATTCCATTCGTAATAATCAAATATAACATATGCTTTTCTAAAAATATATTTACTCATAATTAAAAACAATTTGCATGAAAAATAACTACTTTAGTTTATTCCTTTACCTGACTACTAAGAAAGCCCCTAAAATATCCTAGTCTAACCCCCGTAGGATTTCCTGATCAATACCCTGAAACTGAAAACTCTCAGTATTAAACTTTAGTATTTCTACGTGTACATCATTTCTTATAACTACCGTAAGACCAAATTTGACTTAAAAAGTCTTACTTCAATTTAGGGATGATTTCCAACTTACCTTCACCAACGATCCGCTTCGATAGATTTGGAGAGAACTTCCCCAAGAGTGTCGTGGTGACTTCAAATTGTCGATCCAGCGTAAATTTGGCCCGGAATTGAAGAGAGAGAAAGAGAGGGTCGAAGGGGAGAGAAAGAGAAGGAAGCTTGCTTAATAATGAAGTTAAAAATCAGATTTTTGGATATTTATAGAACTGAATTCGTCGACGAGCCACGTCCTTCATCGATGAATTCTTCATTAATTTCGTTGACAAAATTCAGTATTCATCGATGAAATTTAGTCAGTTCAAATCTCTCTCTCGGTATTTCTTCGTCGATGAAATTCAGTCTTCGTCGACGAATTTTCTTCTGCCCTCGTCGACGAAATTCCTGTGTTCGTCGACGAAATTCCTGTGTTCATTGATGAGTCCCCTAGAATTTTTCTTTTCCTTTTTATTATTTAAATTGTATTTCTATTTGAGTTGTCACACGACATATGATACCAAATAGAAGGTTTGAGCATAAAAATAGTCTAACTAGTTCACATGCATTTTCATGTGAAGTTACCGTACCAGTTATGCAATTTTTTTTAAAAAAAAAAAAACACACACACAGACACACACACAAACTATATATATATATATATAATAAAATAATCCAAGACATGAAGGATTTTTTATTTGAAAGAATTTCTTACAGAAAAAAATTTCCCTGTTAGAGATTTATCAAAAGGTATTGCGGGGTGCTTGCCAGAAAAAAAAAAAAATTTAAAGATCGTGCAAGCAAGCAACATTATTCTGGTTAAACATTTAAGCACACCTCTCGTAAAACAACCAGAATAGGACAACCATATAGATCTTAAGAATTTAACAACCACATGTAATATCATATGGCAAAGAAAAACTATTGTGGCTAAGCAATATGTATCTAATTATGATTTTCAATAAACACATCATTTTAACACATAAACCACAATGAATTCAAGAACTGATCTAAGCTAACATTTGTGAGCATAATATGATAGGCATTTTAATTTTTTGGATGCTCCCCCTATCGACTTGAATTCTAGCTTAGATAGAGTGAACTTCTTATACTAGCCAAAGATTAAATTCATTTAACATGCCAATCCATATAAGCCTTCCTTTTAAATCTCTTAAAATAAATATACTGGTAAAGATTAATTTACTCTTTTATGCAAACCAGTATAGCTATCCATATGGATTACACATGCATCAGAAAAGATATATTAAGGCATGATTTTGTGTTCACAATCCAAGATAGTTTTAAGAACTGGATATAATGTTTAAGGTTCTTAGAAGAGTCTCGATATTCAAAAAATCAAAGCATAATGCATATAAGTTCTTTATGCTCTTTCTCTAGGGACGAAGCTGAGTTCCTCTAAATATCCGAAGATTATGCCATGATGACGCTTAATTTTCATTTAGTTTTCACTCATCCTTTCAAAAAGATTTTAACATTAATTTTATCATAATCATATTTGTATAAGGTTTTATTTTGGGAAAATTCGAACAAAAATTCGGCAACATGCCATTTGTAAATTGGACATTTTCACATAAAACCTATACGTGATAGGTTCAATCAAACAATTTATAATTCAGTTCAAGGCACACGAGAACATAAAACCACTACCAACATGCAATATACATCAACTGCATCCGCCATGCAGGAGGCTTTCAACATAAGGATACAATCCAGTAGTAATACAATAGTAGTTCAGAATATCTCAAGGAGTTCATGCTATAATCAAGAGAAAAGAAAAATTACCATCCATTAGGGAATTTGAGCATTTAATACATTATGGATAGTAGGTTGAAGTGTTGTTTTGATGCGGACATAGAATATGATTAAGAGAGCATTTGATTTATATATATATATAGCCATGAAATGGAAATGCTCCCCTTAAGTTATGCACAACTATCATCTTATGCTTTAATTTTCTTTCATCTTCCTAGCCAAGTGATTTAAGATTCTCAATGATTAAAACTTGGCTCTAGATGCATAGGCTTTAAAGGACCAAAAAATCACAATCAATATTCCTTTAATAAATAAAGCCTATAACTGCCTCTTTTCTTATGATCTTCAAAATGTGAGAGGCACAAGTTCAAATGGCATTAAACTTTAAGCTTCCAGGATAGGTTTCTTGAAACTTTGCATTTTCATATATGTTGAAACCTATACCAATCATATTTGAAAATTAAATCACTAATGGGTGCAAAAGAGTATTTAGGATAGGCAAGACATTTTTCAAGATAAGAAGTCTAAGGATAATGTCCTAACCGTTTTGGCAAAGAGCACTAAAGAGGTAGCTCTTTGGTGATTGGAAAGTATCCTTTAAGTATGATCATGATTTGTAGTAAGGATACAAACCGATGGATAGGTATAATCTTTTCTAGATATGATCATGGTTTGGTAAAGAGTCCTAGAGATGGAATGGTGAACCAAAATAGAGGCATTTTATATTTTAAGCTCAAAGGGAATAATTTGATTCAACAATAAAATATGAATCCCTTGGTGGATACTTCTAAATTTGATTATAAGAGGAATGACCTTTAATTAGCACTAGTATAATAGAAATTAATCATCATTAGTGCTTATACCAAGAGTGATAACTAGATTTTGATTTAGAGTTTTCATATTTAAAAATGAGTTTAGGATATAATGATGATGGATCACTAAAACTCAATCTTGTGCAATGGACAACAGTGACTTACCTTAAGGTGTTATATTTAAGCGTGAGTTAAGAATTTGAAATTAATTACCGGGCAAAGATGTGATGTCTAATTGGAAGTGGATGCAGATACTAGGTTTATATATTTCAACCCCGAACCACTCCTTAAGCCTACAATCATCACAACCCCTAAACCTAGAAACGAAGGAAAGATTAACTAGAAGATAATTTCAATTTGAATCCATTTTTTCTTAAGTCCTACGGGGTTTGCTTTGCTGATTATCTATTTTATTTCTTTTTCCATGCCTCCGGCACCTCTAGCTAAACAATTAAACCCGCTTTGCCCTTTTCTTTTACAATGTAAACAGGATTCGTAAACACGTGAAATATTATACTTACAATTCTTATTTTTACTCGATGAGGCATAAAAATTTATATGAGATTTATTAAGTGATTTTGAACCCTTTTTGAAAAGATTTTTCTTTTAAAGACCTGAGGGTTTATCATCTCCCATTTCTTGCTCTTGGAAGATTATTTTCAATATTTTTTTAATGCTTTTCTTCTCTAAGGTGGTATGATAAGCTTTCATTTCTTTTAATTGTTTTACCACCTTTTTATTTTTTTTTTTCTGTTGGCCTTACAACGCTTAACATCCTGTTTTGATGCTAACAAACAAGTGGAACTTAACATATTTTGTTGAGTAATAATATTTCAGGATTTAAGAATGAGAATACAAAGTAAATTGATCACAAAGATGAGTCAAAGTATGGGTGCAAAGATGATATCTATTAAAACTTGAAGATCATGAGAGTGTGGATGTTAAAGATGATATCTATTAAAGCTCAAAGATCATGAGAGTGTGGATGTTAAAGAGAATGTGCTAAAAGCTTAAAGTTTGAAGACAAGAAAGCCAAAGAAAAGTAAAGCAAGAGAGGCAAAGAAAAACAAAGCGAGAGAGCTCAAAAGACAAGCATGAAGACTTAAGCGCCAAGAATGTCCAAAGTCCTAGAAGTCTTTATCTAATTGCTTCATATTTTAAATATCTTTTGAAATATTTTTGAAACTCATTTAGGGATGAATATGGACTTAGAGATTAGTTTTTAAAACTCAGGAAAATGGTTTTGAAAAGTCACATTCAAGTTTTTCAAATAATAATAGTTTTAAATTCTTAAAAAATCAGAAATTTTGAAAAAATTAACTGGTCAATCGACTGACTAGAACGCACTGAATTTTCCTAGTAGACTAACAAATATAACTGTTGATTAACTGCCCATCCGACTGACTATTTTGAACGGAGATCAGTCGGCGGACCGACAAGCCCCCCAACTGATTGACCATTTTGAACGTGGTTGAGTTAGCCAACTGACATTTTACAAAATTTAATTTTTGGCAAACTGAAAGACCTCGACCGCCTATCCAGCCTACTAACTTTATGAAATGAACTACCTAGTTGCTTGTTCAGCCAACTGACTCCACGGGATATTAAATTTTGAACATAAATGGGAAAATTCTAAAAATTAGATTTTCAAATGTGAACTTTATAAAAACTTGGTGGACACTTCAAGTAACTTGGGGAATATAGAAACAAATCCTAAAAAGTCTATAAATACTCCCTTAACCCCAAGAAATTAATGACTAAGCAATTACACAACATTCTTATATTCAAACTCTCAATCTCTCTCAATGTTCTCTATTGCTCATACTCCATCTGGGAGACATCTTCTGAATTGCTACTGAATCAACAACCTACGACTTTAATACTGAGTTTTCACAATCACTAAAGAACCCTTGCTGATCTCTTTACTTGAGCTTCAATTCTATTTCTTATTGATATTTAAATTCTTGAAGTACATAGTGCTGAATTTGTACTAATCTGCTCTGTTGTGAGAGTGTTCTTGTACGCAGTGTATACTTCATATTTTTTGTAGTTCTTGGATGATTCGAGGTGTTTGGATCGTTGACCAAGCATGGGGTATCACTTGGAGAGGTGCATCTCTAGCCTATTGAAGGAATGACTGAGTAAGGGGCATCACTTAAAGAGGCGAGTTCTAGCCTACTGAAGAAGTGTGTAACGGTGTTGTTCCACCCAGAAAGGAACTGGTTTAGTGGAATCCTTTGATGGTTTTCCAAAGGCAAGGACGTAGGATGGGGATAAATCGAACCTCATAAAAACATGGTGTCACTCTCTTTCCCTTACTCTCTTTACTTTCCGCATAGATAAACTGTGTGGATGTTTTAAACTCCTTAATCATATACACTATGTGGATTAGAAATTAAATAAAGTTAAGCTTAATTCATTTTTGGGATTGCAGAAAATGAAAGGGAGTACGTTAGTTGATGAATAAGTTGCGGAAACCGTAAGGGAGTACGTTGATTGATTCAACACCCAAGACTCTTTAACAGAAAGTTTATTTAAATTCTAAACCTTTGGAAAGAATGTTAGATTTTATGTTGCACTTCATTTTATGAAAGCAAATCCATTAATTACAGGGCTTTATATAAGCAAACTTACATTATCAATCTTTACTTTAAGAGCTTGAATCAAATTCATATACATAGGGCTACTAAAGCTGAAACTTGCATATAAGCTGAATCTCATGTTGTGGTTGATTGGTTTGGTTGATTGATTGGTTACTTGATTGATTAAATAATTGT
Organism: Malania oleifera; assembly: GCF_029873635.1. Lineage (NCBI taxonomy): Eukaryota > Viridiplantae > Streptophyta > Magnoliopsida > Santalales > Ximeniaceae > Malania > Malania oleifera. The sequence goes on along the minus strand of NC_080429.1, from coordinate 26,121,866 downwards.
GTGGTTGTGAATTGTATAAAAGACTTAAGTATTTGTTGGATAAATCAATAAGAAGTCAAGAATTTATTAAAAGAAGTAAAAGAGGTTAAGGATTCATAAAAGAAATTAAAAGAAAATTTTTAAACCCAATTCACTCCCCTCTTGGGACTACACTTAGTTTTCAATTGGTGTTAGGGCGGGGTTGAAGCAAATCCTAACTAGCAGTTGTATAAAGATCTAGAATGGCACACTTAGGCGTAGCTCCCTTTGGAAAGGGACAATCCTCAACTAGGCCTCCTATCTTTTGTCTTTTAAACTACACATTTTGGAAACAACGCATGAGAATCTATCTACAAACCATGGATTGGAAAGCTTGGAAGGTTGTCACACATGGTGACTTAATTTCTACTAAAAACATAGATGGCAAAGAAATACCTAAAGAAGAAAAGACCATGACTATAAGATGCTACAAATAAATTCTAGTTCTATGAATGTTTTGTATTGTGCTCTATACAGAAATGATTTCAATAGGGTTATGGCATGTAAATCAGCCGAAGAAATTTTAGATAAATTAGAAGTAACCTACGAAGGTACCATTGATGTTAGAGATAGTAGAATAGACATACTCACAAACGAGTATGAAGCATTCAAGATGAACCTGAATGAATCAATTATAAAACATGTATACAAGGTTCACCCACATAATAAACTCCCTAAATGTATTAGGAAAAACATATACCACTTTTGAGATGATCCGAAAAATACTTAGAGGGCTATCACCTATATAGGAACCAAAAGCCACTACAATAACCAAAGGAAGAAATTTGAAAAATACCTCCTTAGATGAACTTATAGGTTCTCTCCTCACATATGAAATGACAATGAATGAAAGAAGTGGAAAAACTAAAGTTCAAGAATCTATATCCTTTAAAGCTTCAAAAGAAAACTCTAGTAGTAAAATGAAGAGGATGAACTAGCTTTCATATCTAAGAAACTTGCAAGAATACTAAGGAGGAAAAATAAATTCAAAAGAAAAATCCAAAACTTGGAATTAGATGAAGAAGCAACCAATACAAATAAATCAAAGAATAAAATCCCCACATGTTATAATTGCAAGAAGGATTGACACATAAAACAAAAATGTCCACTACTCAAGAAGGATTCCAAAAAGCCAAAAAAAAAAAAAAAAGCAATGAAAGCCACTACTTGGGACAATATGAGTACAATTAGTTCCAATAATGAATCAAGTGACCAATAGGTTACTTATACTTGCTATATGACTTGGGACAATGAGGAAAGCTCCTCATCCAAATCCTTAAATTGTTCTTGTGGTGATTCATCTAATAAATCCAATGATGAAAGCATGTCATCTTATGAAGAACTTCAAAATGATTTATTCTAGGTGCACAATAGGTTAGTTAATGTAACTAAACGATACACATCATTGAAAAACAAGAATGAAGGAGTTATCAAAGAGTTAGAATCCCTCAAACTTGTTGCAAGTGAAAAATTCGAAAATCAAGAAAATCGAAAATAAGAATGAAACTGTGATAAAAGAGTTAGAATCTAAAAATCTCGCTGAAAAAGAAAAAGATTTGAAAATCAAGAGATTAGAAAGTAAAAATGAAAAGTTGATGAAGGAACTAGAAGACTTAAGATCCTAATCCTCTATGGAAAATGAGAAAGATCTATATATTTTTGAATTAGAAAATAAAATCAGCAAAATATCTCAAAATCAAGAAAAGGGCAAAAGTATACAAAATTTAGAATTGCATGATCTTAAGGAAAAAATTGAGGATCAAGCCAAAATCATCTACAACTTCACTGAAGGAAAAGAAAATTTTGACAAAATGATTCGCTTACAAAAAATGTCTTTGAATAAAGAAGGCATAGGGTTTAATGGGGTTGAAAATAAAAGGAAAAAGAATCTTTACATGGGATACTTTACAAAAGCATCAAACGATTATGCTAGCACCTCCTCAAATGCCTACACACATACCATATGCTTTCTATGTAAGAAAAACGGGTATATTAAGTTCAAATGTCCATTAAAGAAGAAAGGTATGAAAACAAAACAAGTTTGGAGAATTAAAGAAGCATCACTTGTTAAACAATTCGGACCCAAGAAAGTATGGGTACCAAGACAAAATACTAAGACTATATCCTTCAATTTCAATTGATATCAAATCTATGGAAAATCATACAAGGATATTGAACAAAATTGAAAAAAAGAATAAGGATAAAAGTTTTTAAGCTTATGAGGAAAATTGTTGGCCTAAATCAATAAATGAATCATGCAAAGCTTAAATTAGAAAGTATTAAGATACATGAGGTTTTGGATGTTCATATGAAATGAAAAGAAATGAATATCTGAAGCAAATTGAGATTATTGCATGAGTATTTTTAAGAAGACAGCTTGACAGAGAAATGGTGAAATTTTAAAAGAAAACAGAGGTTAGCCGACTGACTGAACAAACATTGAAAAGGGAAAGGATAGGTCAACCGATTGACCATAAGCTCAGCCGACTAACTAAAGGAAAAACTTTTAAACAAGTTTAAATGAAATATATTTGAGCAACATAAGAACAATCTAAGAAAAAGTGTATTACAATATAATGATATATTCCATGCTTATATGATATGCTATATGCTACATGTGTATATGTTGAAATTGGTATCTTGAAAACTCTAAACACAATGAAAATATTAATGATTTATGGTTCATTATACTTCGAAAATTTGAGCATAAAGTTATTAAGCATGATTTATAAACATGAATTTTGTGATTTGATCATGTATGCTAATGATGGATCACATGGATAAATTGAAAAATTTTCATCTAAATAAATTTAGTATCCATGAAGCAGTGCATAATGTGACATTAGCATTGGTATCTATAAAGTATATTGGTAATATCAAATAAAATTGAACATGACAAGCATAAATATATCCATGAGCATGTTATGACGTTCATATGATACTGGTATTTGATATCCATGAGCACATACATAATATGAATCATTGTTTGAAACATGAGATGATAAATTTAAAAACATAATTGGTATCAAATCTGAATGTATTAAATTCATGAAGAGCCATATGACACATTGCTTATACTATGTTTTGTTTCTCCATAATTTTTTTAATTAATATCATGAATTATTTTTTAATTGATATCATGAATTATTTTTTAATTGGTATCATGAATTAATGAAATGTTTAATTAGCATTATTTTTAATGTTTTAATTGATATCACAAATTCAATTAGTGTCATGACTATTTGATTATTGAAACACACTACACATGTCATATTGAAAAATAATAAATTGAGTGTGTACATATGCTTGATATGCATGTTTGATGTCTGATATGCTCAAAATG
>NC_080429.1:24591005-24786005 GCF_029873635.1 Malania oleifera | reverse complement strand
CGTTAAGATGTCATTCAACAAGGCATAGAAAAAGTCTTTCAAAAAGATGTACCAGCTGATCACCTAGAACGATCCTTGCAACAAATTACAACACAGCAGCATGTGGGGAGGCGAGAACTTATGGTAGCAAAGACGGATTCTATAATCTCTAAATAAAAGAGGCAGCAACCAATATCTCCAGAGTTGAAACAATTCCCTGAGCATCTTCGCTATGCGTTCTCAGGTGATGTGTATAAAGATGCAAAAATCTACAAAGAGCAGACAAAGAAGTGGCATGAAAAACATATTCTTAGGCGTGAGTTTGCTCCAGGACAACAGATTAACTAGAGTTTATATGACTACATTAACTCTCAATTGTGATTGCTGGTTAATCTTATGTGAATATAATGTGCTTAATAGCTATATAATGATGAAACTTACATTAATGACTTATTTCGTGAATGAGTTTTTCTGTAAATTGGTGATTTTCCTATATGCGAAACGGTATGGTTGTGGTTCATGTACATTCATTCACTGAAATTGGTATGACACCACCCTGAATTGCATTCATGTTACTTGCTAGAGACTAACAAAACTTTAGTTGGGGGGGGGGGGTCTGATTACGCGCTTAAATTGCATATTTAGGTATTTTAATTCATGCATTACGAATTATATTTTTTATTTAGATGCCTAATTACTCTCAATATTATAAAATTGTGTCCTATTTATAAAATTTGGATTTTATGGAGTAATTTATGAAATTTTGGTACTTTTTATTGCAGGGCAACTATTGGAAGCTAAAAACTGATGGTACTTTGTAATCTGCACGTAAATCTCTTATCTGATCTCTGATTCAAATGATTCAGAATGCTCTAGAAATATAAGAAAACACTCTACGATTTTCATGTTTTTCATTTTGTGAAATGCTGGCTACAACAAGGCCAAAATCAGACGTGAAGTTACTATATGCTATTTTATGGACTATTTCGACAATTCTCCGTAATATGGGTGTAACTTTCTCGTCCGAGCTCCGATCGAGACAATTCAAAATTTTTGGGAAATCTAAGATAGAGTTCTACAACTTTTGTGTTTTGAACTTTGAGAGTTACGTGTTGTAGAAGGTTCGAAATCGGGATTGAAAGTGGAGGGCAGACCCTGTGCCTTTGAAAAAAGAAAATAAAAAATAAATAAATAAATAAAATTTATGTGACCCGGCCATGCAGCTGGGTCATCTTAGCAACACATTGGGTGAGGAAAAAAAAAGAAAGGAAACAAAGAAAAGGAAAGAAAGAAAGGAAAAGAAAGAAAATAAAAGGGAAGTTGGAAAAGTCAAAAGGAGAAAGAGACATTTTTTTGTAGGTTTTCTTCTTTTTACTTACATCCAAGGTGTCCACGTCTGTTTTATGGTCCGTGACTAATCCCATGCCCTATGTAGCTGGCCCCACAACCCACAGGGAGGGTAAATATTCAGGAGCCTAGCCGTAGGAATCAAACCTGGGAGAGGAGAAAGCCCTAACCTCGTAAGAGGCACTCCCAGGATCCACCCTACCAACTGAACCACGCCCTGGATGGTGGGGAGCAGGGTGAAGGATGCAAGAGTGGGCAGCATGCACTGGGGGTACACACGGATAGGAGGGAATTGAATACAAAAAAAAAGAGGGTTGACATTATTTTTTTGGAGACACGCAGAGGGAGGCCGAACAAAGAGGAAGAGAAACAAGGAGGAACATAATGGTTTTTTTGGGAGGCCACACATGCACAAGGAGGCTTTGTTGGAGCTATTCTTGGATCTTAGAGAGGCGGCACTATAAGAAAAAAACAATATAAACAGCGGCAAGGGAGAGGTGGCGGCGCGCAGCAAATTAAAATCTTTTTGGAATCGGAAGGCGGCGAACAATGGCGATGCTTGGGGTGTTTGCGGCGAGGGAAGGCGGTGCTGCGAGTGTTGATTTTTCATCTACCTTCCATATAAAAGAAAATGTGGTGAAATCTTTATTGTTGGATTTAATTTTCATAATGAACTAATTTTTGTATTCTAGGAAAACGATGTAGCCCAATTTTAAACTATGCTTGCTCGTTGATGCTAATCTAAAGTAGTTTTCCTTTATGTTTGTTTGAATTATTTTGCGCTTAATACTTTTAATTAACTGGCCATTAATTAAATTATATTAGTCTTGTGATTTGCTACTGAAAGGGGGGATTATAGGATAGATCTTAGATAATTCAGCGTAGGTAAATATAGAGATCGAAAGACTTGTATGAACCTACGTAACATTAAAAATTGAGGGTCTTATTGCATTATTGCATTATTAATTTGCATAATCGTATGTTAGGTAATAAACAAAAATAGGTTCTGATTGGCTATCGAAAGAGGCTTTTGGAAAAATTGGAGATTTGCGAACAAATAGAGATTACGAATTTGAATTGGCTAGATGAGTAAAGCATAGTGAGAAACTAGGTGAAATCGGTTTCTTAGAAGTTTTTACCATCAGTAATTTGATACGCGGAATCCAGTTTTAAATTGTCTTGAATAGTTTATTTAAAGTAGCTTTATTTAAATTTTGCAGTCTAAAATTATTAATCTTTCTAAATAAAATCAAGGTTAGTAAAATTTCAGTACTTGGTAAAATTAAGACATCAATCCTTGAGGACGATACTCTACACATCATTATATTATAAAACTATGATACTATACACTTGCACCGATCAAGTTTTTGGCGCCGTTGTCGGGGATTGAGTTTTTCTTATTTTTTCCAATATCAATTCAAAGTAATCTTGATTTTAATTTAGAATTTTATTTTTATATTTTTATGTATTTATTTTATTTTTATTTTTTTTATGTTATTATTATTTTTTCTGTATTTCTGGTATGTTTTTGATATTGGATGTGCAGTGCTAGAACTCATGCCATTATTCTTTTTGATCCGGAAATTGAAAGAACGCTCAAAGCACTAAGGAAAAAGAGGGCACTAGCCATAGAGAACAGACAAGATAATGCGCAGCCATGCGCCTTAAAGGATTATGTACGGCCAGTTGTGAATGACAACTATTCGGGTATTAGTTGCCAGGTAATTAATGCCAACAATTTTGAGCTCAGACCTGCATTGATCAGCATGGTGCAACAGGGCCAATTTAGTGGATCACCACTGTATGATCCCAATATCCATCTAGCTATGTTTTTGGAGATTTGTGACACTATAAAGATCAATGGTGCTACTGAAGATACCATTAGACTAAGATTGTTCCCTTTTTCTTTGAGGAACAAAGCAAGAGGTTGGCTATAGTCTATACAACCAGGAAGTATCACTAGTTGGCAGGACATAGCAGAAAAATTCCTGGCCACATTCTTTCCACCAACAAAGATAGCTCAACTCAGGAGTGAGATTGGTCAATTCAAGCAACATGATTTTGAATCACTCTATCAAGCATGAGAAAGGTATAAGGATTTGATTCAACACTGCTCACAACATTGATTCCCGGATTGGTTGCAAATTCAGATGTTCTACAATGGGATAAATGGGCAAACTCAGACTTTAGTTGATGCTGTGTTTGGGGGAACTTTGACGTCAAAGACACCTGAGGGTGCTACTGCTCTTTTGGAAGAAATGACCTCAAATAACTATCAATTGCCAACCGAGAGAACTATGGGTAAGAAAGTTTCTAGAATTCATGAATTGGAACCATTTTCTGCACTTTCAGCTCAAGTTGCTTCTCTGTCTCATCAGATTTTAGCTTTGACAATCCAGAGGATACCACAAGGTTCAGAAATATGTGGCAGCTACAAGTAGGACAAATCCGAGCAATGGAGCGAGTCTAGAACAGGTTCAATACATCAACAATGGGAACTACAATTATCGTGGTGATCCTTTGCCACAATATTATCATATGGGGCTTCGAAATCATGAGAATTTGTCTTATGGAAATACAAGGAATGTGTTGCAACCTCCTCCAGGACTTGATAGTGAAACTTACTGAAGAGTGTAGTGCAATTCTTCAAAAGAAATTGCCTCAAAAATTAAAAGATCCAGGGAGTTTTACTTTGCCTTGCACTATTGGAAATTCATTTTTCGATAAAGTTTTATGTGATCTTGGTGCTAGCATTAATCTTATGCCACTTTCTATTTACAAAAAAATTAGGACTTGGAGAGATGATACAAACAACCATTTTTTTTTTGCAACTAGGAGATCAATCCATCAAGTATCCACGTGGAATCATAGAAGACGTATTGGTAAAGGTGGACAAGTTTATTTTTCCTGCTGATTTTGTGGTGTTAGATATGGAGGAAGACCAAGAAGTTCCACTAATTCTTTGCCAACCATTTTTGGCCAGTGGAAGGGCTTTAATTGATGTGCAAAAGGGTGAGTTAACATTGAGAGTGGACAAGGAAGAGGTTATGTTCAACATCTACCAAGACATGAGATTCCCAGAAGATCCAAGCACTTTCTTTTGGGAAGATGTCATTCAACAAGGCATAGAAAAATTCTTTCAAAAATATGTACCAGCTGGTCACTTAGAACGATCCTTGCAGCAAATTACAACACAGCAGCGTGTGGGGAGGCGAGAACCTATGGTAGTAAAGACGGATTCTATAATCTCTAAATAAAAGATGCAGCAACCAATATCTCGAAAGTTGAAACAATTCCTTGAGCATCTTCGCTATGCGTTCTTAGGTGATGCGTATGAAAATGCAAAAATCTACAAAGAGCAGATAAAGAAGTAGCATGAAAAACAAATTCTTGGGCATGAGTTTGCTCCAGGACAACAGGTTCTACTCTTCAACTCACGATTAAAACTCTTCCCAGGTAAGTTAAGGTCAAGATGGACAAGTCCTTATACAATTGACAAAGTTTTCCCTTTTGGAGCAATAGACTTAAAGGACAAGATAGGGAACATATTCAAAGCGAATGGTCAGAAATTAAGGCACTATTATAGAGAACAAATGGAGAGGAAATGTGCATTTATTCCTCTTGGAGATCCTAGTTGATGAAGATTGAAACGTCTGGCTAGAGATGTTAAAACAAGCGCTTATGGGAGGCAACCCAAAAAGTTTTTCTTTTGTTTATTTCTTTTATCTTTATTACTTTATTTTTTTTATTTATCTATATACTTTTGAATAAATTAGATTTTTTATGCAGGTTCATTTGACATAAGTACAGAGCTGAAAATTTAATTCCTTTACGGATTCACCAATAAGTCAGGGAAGTTTCTTTCTTTTCTTCAATCTTTCTCATTTTTGAATAACATTGAAAAAAAAATGTGTGAATATGGACGATTAGGCCATGCGTGACACAACTTATGTCCTTCATATGCTTGCATATAACCTAGGAGTACACACTTGGGTCATTTATGTGTAGTTCATATTTATATGGCTAAACTAGGAATCGTAACTCATTGAAAGTTGATTGGTAGTTCAATTGTGTTAATCTGGCTATATAAACTCTTGTATCTACATGGTATCTCTTGAGGCTTAAAAAAATACATGTTCATGTGACTTGTAGCACTTAGGATTCCTTGTGAACACTGAGAGAGCGCCCGTGGCGACTGTGACACCTTATGAGGTACTATTGAGTCATTTATCGTTTTGAGTTTTTGACGTCAACTCAAAGTTCATTAAACTCAACTTTCCCTATTTTTTTTTTGGATATTCTTTGTACACTAGTCTTGGTTTTTGAATTGCTAGCCTAGGGGTGATATCTAGTGGGGAGATAGAAAACTAGGTCTTGTAACCTACTCAAGATGTGAAGGCTGAGCCACCCTTAGAAATAAACTTATTTCATGGACTCTTATTCGAGCTTAATGCACATGGGTGGTATGAAAATGACAAAAGAAGTGTTATGATTGTCCTAAGTGACCATGAAAAGAAAGAAATTAAAAAATGAGCAGAAGAAAGAAAAAGAGAAATAGAAATACCCCAGAAGAGGTGAAAGATTAATACCCGCTCCACACAACTACAACAAAAGTTAGGGACACGACACGTGTTCTCCACATATGAAGACTCTTCACCCGCCTAATGCCTCAAATGCATTCATGCTTGGTTTGTGAATAAGTTGATCTAGGGTGGCCTTGGATGGATATGGTGAGTAGGTGGGAAGATGTTAGGGCGAAGGACCCGACACCTCGTAAATAGGCTGGATCATTTTCAAACTAGTCCACTCCGTACATTTAGCATTTGTTCCTTGTACTATGTGAGATGTTTGTTTATGACACTCCTCCTCATATACGACGAGTGAAACCATCATTTTTGAGTGTTTTTTAGGATGTACCAGCTAAGCCGAGTCAACGCGATAGTTTTGTAGGTGACCACGGATGTCCTGGGTGTAACGAGTCATACACATTACACATGCTTCAATATTTCACCTATTTATACTCGAGTTTATATGACTACATTAACTCTCAATTGTAATTGTTGGTTAATCTTATGTGAATATAATGTGCTTAATGGCTATATAATGATGAAACTTACATTAATGACTTATTTCGGAGTTACATGAATTGGGCGTGAATGAGTTTTTTTGTAAATTGGTGATATTCATGTATGTGAAAGGGTATGGTTGTATTGCATGTACATTCATTCACTGAAAATGGTATGATACCACCCTGAATTGCATTCACGTTATTTTCTAGGGACTAGCAAAGCTTTAGTTGGGGGTGTGATTACGCGCTTAAATTGCGTAATTAGGTGCTTTAATTTTTGCATTACGAATTATATTTTTTATTTAGATGCCTAATTACTCTCAATATTCTAAAATTGTGTTCTATTTATAAAAAATTGGTTTTATTGAGTAATTTATGAAATTTTGGTACTTTTTATTGCAAAGCAACTATTGGAAGCTAAAAACCGAGGGTACTTTGTAATCTGCTCGTAAATCTTTCATCTGACCTCAAACTCAGATGATTCAAGATGATGTAGAAAGATAAGAATACACTCTACAATTTACATGTTTTGCATTTTGTGGAATACTGGCAGCATCAAGGTCAAAATCAGACGTGAATTTACCATACGCTGTTTTATGGACTATTTCGACAATTCTCTGTAATCTGGGTGTAAATTTCTCGTTTGAGCTCCGATTGAGACAATTTAAAATTTTGGGGAAAGCTGAGAAAGAGTTATACAATTTTAATGTTTTGAGCTTTGAGAGTTACGAGCTGTAGGATGGTCAAAATCAAGCTTGAAGGTGGAGGGCAAATCGTATGCCTTTGAAAAAAGAAAAGAAAAAAAAATAAAAAAATAAAAAAAAGGATGATGTGACCCGGCCATGCAGCCGGGTCATCTTAACAACACACTGGGTGAGGAACAAAAGAAATGAAAGAAAGAAAAGGAAAGAAAGAAAGGAAAGAAAAGGGAAGATGGAAAAGTCAAAAGGAGAAGGAGACATATTTTTTTGTAGGTTTTCTTGGTGGGGAGCGGGGTGAAGGATGCGAGAGGGGGCAGCATACGCTAGGGGCACACATGGATAGCATGGAATTGAATACATAAAAAGAACAAAAAAAAAAAGAAGAAGAGGGTGGGCATTATTTTTTTGGAGACATGCAGAGGGAGGTTGGACAAAGAGGAAGAGAAACAAGGAGGAACATAACGGTTTCTTTGGGAGGCTACACATGCACATGTAGGCTTTCTTGGAGCCATTATTGGATCTCAAAGAGGCGGCACTATAAAAAAAAAAAAAAAAACAACACAAATAACGGCAAAGGAGAGGTGGCGACGCACAGCAAATTAAAATCTTTTTGGAATCGAAAGGCGGCGAACAATGGCGGTGCTCGGGGTGTTCGCGGTGAGCGACAGCGGTGCTGCGAGTGTTGATTTTTCCTCTACTCTCCAAATTAGAGAAAACATGGTGAAATATTTATTGTTGGATTTAATTTTCATATTGAACTAATTTTTGTATTCTAGGAAAACGGTGTAGCCTAATTTTAAACTATACTTGCTCATTGATGCTAATCTGAAGTAGTTTTCTTTTATGTTTATTTGAGTTATTCAGCACTTAATGCTTTTAATTAACTGGCCATTAATTAAATGATATTAGTCTTGTGATTTCCTACCAAAAGGGGGGGATTATAAGATAGATCTTGGATAATTCAGCGTAGGTAAATATAAAGATCGAAAGACTTGTATAAACCTACGTATCATTAAAAATCGAGGGTCTTATTGCATTCTTACGTTATTAATTTGCATAATCTTATGTAAAATAATAAACAAGAATAGGTTCTGATTGGCTATCAAAAGAGACTTTTGGAAAAATTGGAGATTTGCTTACAAATAGAGATTACGAATTTATATTGGCTACATGAGTAAAGCATAGTGAGAAACTAGGTGAAATCAATCTCCTAGAAGTTTTTACCATCAGTAATTTGATACGCGGCATCCAGTTTTAAATTATCTTGAATAGTTTATTTAAAGTAACTTTATTTAAATTTTACAGTCTAAAATTATTAATCTTTCTAAATAAAATCAAGGTTAGTAAAATTTCAGTACTTGGTAAAATTAAGACATCAATCCCTGAGGATGATACTCTATACATCATTATATTATAAAACTACGATACTGTGCACTTGCAGTATTGCACCGATCAGTTCATACATTAACTTGTGTTTGGTAAATCAATTGGTTGATTTCCATTAAGAATCATTACTTTGTGTTGATTCTAAATCAATTCATTAATTGAGTGTGATTTGTGATTGGCCTATACAAGCATTGAATATCTAATTTTTCTTGAGTGATTGCTAAATATAAAATAAGTTGGGAATTTATAAAAGGAATTAAAAGAAAAATTTTATAAACCCAATTCATCCCCTTTTTTGGGACTATACCTGAGTTTTTCAATTCCTACCAACAAACATAAAATAACCTAAACTAGATCTTCTGTTTGAAATATTTCCAACCCAGTCTGCATCTGTATAGCCATTAATTCTTAAATGACTATTCTTTGAAAACATAAGTCCCTTCCTAGGCAAGGACTTCAAGTATCTCAGTATTTGGGTTACAACATCCATATGATCTTTACTAGGATTATGCATGAATTGACTAACTATACTTACAACATATGCAATGTCTAGACGAGTATGTGAGAGGTATATAAGTTTGCCAACTAACCTTTGGTACTTCCCTTTATCTGTTGGTACTTGGTCTAAGTATTCTTCGAGTCTGTGGCTGTGAACAATTGGAGTATCAATTGGTTTGCATTCCAACATTCCTACCTCAGTTAATAAATCCAACACATACTTCCTTTAGGAAAGAAATATTCCTTGTCTAGAGCTGGCAACTTCAATCCCTAGAAAGTACTTGAGTCCTCCCAAGTTCTTCATTTCAAATTCGATGGCAAACACCTTATGTAATGTGGATATTTATTCTTCATCATCTCCTATGATAATCATGTCATCCACATATTCTATCAACACGGTTACCTTACGCAATCTGTGCTTTAGGAACAATGTATGGTCTGAATTGCTTTGCTTGAATCCGTATTTCCTCATTGCCTGACTAAATCGCCCAAACCACCCTTAAGGCGATTGTTTCAATCCATACAGTGCTCGTTGCAATTTGAAAACGAGCTTGGTTTCAGTGGATGCCGTGTAGCCTAGAAGAAGATCCATGTACACTTCTTCTTTAAGATCTCCGTGGAGGAAGGCATTTTTTTCATCAAATTGATGTAATGGCCAGTCAAGGTTAGTTGTAAGAGATAACAATACCCTTACAGTGCTCTGTTTTGCAACTGGTGAAAAAGTCTCTTGATAATCTACCCCATATGTCTATGTATAACCTTTTGCCACCAATCTTGCTTTGTACCTTTCGGCCTATCCATCTGCCTTGTGTTTGATGGAGAATTCCCATTTGAATCGTACTGCTTTCTTCTCTTCAGGTAACGGAACTATGGTCCATGTGTCATTCTTTAATAGTGCCTCCATTTCTTCCTTTATTTCCTGAGTCCATTTTGGATCAGACAAGGCTTCCTGAATTCCAACTAAAACTTGACTTGAGAAAAGTACATGCACAAATGCTCTAAGGGGTTCAGATAATCTCTTGGTAGACACGTAGTTGGCAATTGGATACTTTGATCTTTGTTCTTTAATATCAGGAGAGTATATATTTGGTGACTTGCCACGCTTTTCCTTGAAAGGTAATGTATATCTACCAGGAGTATTCAAGTCACTTGTATTTGAAGACTTGTCTAGAGTGCTTACCTCAGGAATATTCTCAGGAGATGGGTCTGCAGATACTAAGGAAGGGGAGGAGCTTGATTCAGTTTCCAAAGTCATATTATTTCCCAAAGATGTATTCTGCTCTGTGGGCTTAACCAGTCTTGTGCTTGGTGCTTCATCTACGGGCTCAACCAACCCTGGACTTGGTGGACTCAGTGCTTCATCCGCCACTGCTTCAATATTTGGCCAGTTATAGTGCAACCAATTATGCTCTTCATCTCATGTCTCCCCCTAAAGAGAAGAATTGGGGGCTGGGAAAAAAGTGTCAGACTTCCAGAAGGTAACATCCACAGTCACATAGATACGTCAGGTAGAGGGATCATAGCACTGATATCCCTTTTAGTGCACGACATAGCCCAAGAAAAGACAATAGAGAGCACACGGATCCAATTTGGTACGTTGATTTTTGTCAAGATGCCATAAGCCACACACCTAAATACTCGTGGAGGAAGCATTAGGGTTGTGGGTACAGAGACATGGGATGCCAGAACCTAGAGTGGAGTCATAAAATTTAAGACTTTGGAGGGTAGTCTGTTGAGTAAATATACGGTCGTGCTCACCGCATTAGTCCAGTATCCAGGCGACACATAAGCTCCATGTAGTAAAGCTCGTGCAGTTTTAAGAATATGGTGGTTCTTCCACTCAGCTATGTCGTTATGTTGAGGAGGCTAAGGACACAATGTCTCATGAATGAGTCCATGGTGTTCGAAATAGGTGCAGAGGTGTTGATTAACATACTCACCACCATTATCAGAGCGAAGAACACGTAGCTTGGCTGAAATCTAAGTTTGGATCATTGCATGAAATGATTGAAACATGGGTAACACTTCATCTTTATTTTTCATTGTAATGACTCGAAGAATAATGGTATTTAAATAATAAAGAGGGAGGGAAATGGAAACGGAAACAAAAGGAGGTAGCAGGCTTCATCGACGAACGTTGCACGTTCATTGACGACATTACACTTTGGATGTAATAACCCAAAAATTTAAAAGGGGTCTTATCGACGAATATAAGGGATTCGTCAACGAGGATATAAGAGGAGCTCATCGACAAGGACAGGTTTCGTCGATGAGAAAATACCAAGAGATGTTTTGGGCAGTCTAAAATTCATTAATGAGGGAGAAAGTTCGTCGACGAAATTCCTTAAGGACTCATCGACGAGATGATGTGTCTCATCGATGAATCAGGAGCTATAAATTGTGAAACCCCGGTTAATTTACAAAATTTGGCATAAATTTCCCCCATCTCTCTCTCTAAAATGCACCCTTCTCCTTCTTTCTTCGATTTCGAACCCGTTTCTCGCCGGATTGAAAATCTGAGGCCACCACGATGCTCCTGGTGAAGTTTTCTGCAAGACTACTGGAGCTGATCATTGGTGGAAGTGGTTTGAAATTCATCCTAAATTCAGGGTAAGGTTTTTTATTCAGAATATGTTTTCCCTACAATTATAAGAAATATTGTATGTAGGAAAATACTAATGTTTTGTTCTGGGAGATGTCGTTTTTAGGGTGTTGAGTGGAGAATCCTACGGGTGTAGGGCTAGAGTTCAGTGAGGGCTTTTCAGAAATTAAGTAAGGGAAATATGCTATGCTAGTAGATTTGATTATGTTAACAAAAATTTTACAGTTGCATGTATACCAATTATTATATAGTTTTTACAGAATATAAGATTATAAAGTATGTGTGGCCTGAGTAGATATTATTTGATGTACAATTTTATATAGATTTCCCAGTAGATGATGTTATACAGAACATATTAGTATAGCCAGATATTCACAGATATTATACAGACAGGTGCATGTTCATATACATTTTTATTCAAATAGTTTTACAAATTGATATATATATATATATATATATATATATATATATATATATATATAGACACACACAGATGTTTATTTAGACTAGTATATATAGTATTTACAGAATGTGATATTTTCCTAAATGCCATAACACTCAGAGTATACAGATGGAAAATACAAACAGATTATACAGTTATAGCATCAAGATGCCACAGATATTACAATATTTACAGTACAGATTATTAGTGTTATGATTATTTTGGAAACATAATGAAAACAGTACAAAGAGTGTATATATATATATATATATATATATATATATATATATATATAGTATCATATCTCTGTGGAAAGATTACAGACAGATGCAGTTTATAGAGTATGGTATCGTTGCTATATACAGAATATAGTGCAACCACGTATCTCAGATAGTGTGTGGGTACCGACAAACTGTGCTCAGAGAGGATGCAGCTCCCCAGTTCACTATGTTGAGGGGGCCAGTTTGACGAGGTAGCAACCAATTCCGAGCTTAGGAGTGGATGCAGTTTGGTCGGGCTGAGGTAGTGTAGAGTATGATGACTTACCTAGAGGGCTGACCAGAGTTAAGTCCTACGTATGGGCTGCACAAACCTGTCATGAGGGGTCAAATCATGACATACAAAGTACTAAGGAAAGAGCACAGTTATGTATATGTATACAGTTCTACAACTTTTATCGTATATAGTATGATATATCAGTATGAATGATAGAAAGTTCAGATGATACAAATGTTTTAAGCTACTATATATGTAATGACCTAGAGAAATTGTGGTATTTTAAATAATGATAAAGAAGGGGAAGAAGTTGGAAGGGAAAAGAAAGGGGCAGCCGGCCTTGCGTTCGTCAACGAAGTTACAATTGGTCCAATTGATAAGGACGTGTCTCATCGACGAGAAAATACCGAGAGAGGGTTTTAGGTGATTCTGAATTTCGTTGATGAGGAGAGAGTTCGTCGATGAGTCTTCTTTTTGGCCTCGCCGACGAGAAGACGTGGTTCGTTGACGAATCTCAGCGTATAAATAGAGCCAACCTTCAATTTTTGGCTATTCCCCGCGCAAATACTCCTCCTTCTCTCTCATTTACGCCCCTCCTCCCTTCTCTCTAAGATCTCGGGCCGATTTTCTGCTGGTTCAACAATCTAAATCCACCACATCGCTCCTGGGAAAGTTCTTTATAAGTCTGCCGAAGCAGATCTTCAGTGGGGCTAAGTTGGAAACCATCCCAAATTCAGGGTAAGGCTTTCTACTCAGTATTTAGTTTCTTGACAGTTGTAGGAAGTGTAGTACATGTAGAAATATTAAACTTTAGTTATGGGGAATGTCGTTTTCAGGGTATTGAATAGGGAACCCTGCGAGTGCGGGGCTGTTTCTTTTAGGGGTCATTCAGGAATCAAGTAAGGGGATAAACTAAGCTAGTTATTTTATGAAAATGTATGTATACAACATCAGATTTTAGGAAAATAAATATATTTATATATGTTATATATTTAGGAAATACTGCTGAAAATGATGGTATGTTAAATAAACGAAAAACGCATTTCGTGTGGCATGAGTAGAATTTATAATGAAATACTGTTTTGTGGGAATATGATAATAATATGGATATGATTTGCCGGCGTACGAGCCGTGCAATGGATATGATTTGTCAGCATACGGGCCGTGCTATGGATATGATTTGCCGACGTACGGGCCGTACTATGGATATGATTTGCCGGTGTACAGGCCGTGCTATGGATATGATTTGCCGGCATCCGGGCTGTGCTATGGATATTATTTGCCAGCGTATGGACCGTGCTATGGAAAAATATGAAATATTGGCGTACAGGCCGATGATTTTTATGATATATATAAATATGCAAAATGATGTGATGATATTGATTTGGTAATTAATAGTATGAAATATCCATGTATTACTGTTTGGTTATATGCTATATGTTATCAGAATTTGGTTGGCTTGGTCTAGGCTAGCACTTGCACGGTACCGATGCTATGTGTTCATGATTCATAATGATATTTATGTTAACGCTGCTGTACGAAGTGACGTGAGGTTGGACGGTTAATGCGATTTTAAGAAGTGTGAGTGCCCGTGGTGTACAGACCAAGTCTGGTAGACCCATCGGACTTACAGAATGTACTTTTGACTTGGTAGTGGTCGGCCAACCATTGTCAGGTCCCGCCTTCGGGCCACACAACCTATTCATGTGGGGGTAATACATGACAGCAGCCTACTAACCTACTAGGGTTGTTTTCGTATTATATTATATGAGATGAATTATGTTTATGAAATTCTTGTATGTTTTGCCATGATATGAGAATATATGTTTCCCAGATATGATACAGATATTTATATTGATCTTTTATGTATGATTTTATATAGAACACAAAAATACTCATGTTGCCAGACACTAGTATTAGTTTATTTCCCTTACTGAGAGGTGTCTCACCCCTAAATTTCATAAATATTTTAGGAGCCCCTGATAGGAGATCGGATAAAGCTCCACTGAGATAGATACAGTTGAGCTGCCCTTTCTCAAAGGGTAAGTGTTTTGGTAGGGTCAGACATATTTTATGGGAATTGACCCTAGATCTCTTTTGGGTTGTGTATTATGTATAAATGAATACAATGGATGTAGTACTCTGGTATTACGATGACTGGTGTTATGTAAATGGCTTTATGAGTTATTGATGATTTTATGTTTCCTACTGCTTAGGCTTCCGTTATGTGTTTCTGTTCTATCCCTAGTACCCCACGGGTTCAGGTTGACCATGATCTACTAGATTTATTATACTGATTTGTATTATTTTAAAAAAATGTGTGAAAATTAAGCAGGTCGCCATAGTTTGGTATCAGAGCTTAGGTTGCTAGGTTTTGTAGACTTTAGAATGTAGCGGAAACAATACCAGAGTCTAGGAAATGATTTAAGGTTTTGTTCTACAGTCTACAGGCAGGATTTCCGTGGTGGTTTCTATGTTTTTCCTGGGGTGACGATTTCAGAAAAACCATAGCAAACTATTATCGGGTTATCTTCTTAGAGTGTAGGACTGGGGTTAGAAATAAGTTGAGAATGTTGAGATAAGAGGCTAGGTTAAGCGGGTAAATTATAAGAATAGGATTTCTGAGATGCGTTTGTTGTTTTCCAGGATGGATCCAGGAGGAAGTAGTGCCCATGCAAGTGGCAGTGATGGGGTAGGGCCCTCAGGTGCAGGCAGGACTGACTCTGATGTGGTATTACGTAGCGCGGTTCAGAAGGTTGTGGCTAAGATCGCTAGGAGCTCCAAGGAGCATAGTGGTCCATATGCAAGCCATGGGTGCGCTATCGAGAAGTTTACGAAGATGAATCCTCTGGCCTTTTCGGGAGGAGTCAATTTTGCAGCCATTAAGAACTGGATGCAAGAGATCGAGAAGGTCCTGGTTGTATTGTAGTGTACTAAAGAACAGAGGGTCCTCTTCACCACCTATAGACTGACAGGAGAGACCGAGAGAAGGTGGACTGCTATGAGACTTCTGGAGCAGTAAAGGATCACTCTGATGGTTATGTTATGGGACCAATTTAAAGAGTTTTTCTTTTACAGGTATTTTCCAGCTACTATCAAAGAGGCTAAAGTGGAGGAGTTCCTGAGTCTGAAGTAGGGATAGTTATCAGTCCAGCAGTATGCAGCACGTTTCTTCAAGCTCTTGCTTCGCTCCGTATATTGTCCCTGATAAGGTGAAGAAATCGAGGCAGTTTGAGAGAGGATTGAGGCAGATTATATTCAAGTAGGTGGTAGTGTTACGAATCCAGCATTTTTCTAAGTTAGTCGATAGGGCAACCTTGGCAGAGGTTGGTGAGCGTTTGGATGCAGAGGAGCAGGGACAAAGGAAGAGATCTACATCTTCGGGCTACAAGCAGGGTCCTAGACAGAATCAGTGGATGAGAGGAAACTATGGTAAAGGATGGAGGCAGGAGACCGGAGGATGCGAGGTTCAGACGGTGCAGGGTCCTCCAGTCTGTCAAACTTATGGTAGGAGACACTGAGGAGAGTGTCGAGCAAGTGGTGTGGTCTGCTATCACTACGGTAGACCGGGACATATGGTGCGAGGCTGCCCTACACCACCAGATGCAACTCCAGCCCCCGGACCATACTAGGGAGGTTATCAGGTGCCATGAGAGGGCCAGCAAAGGAATACGGCTCCAACCAGAGTGTTCGCTCTGGCACCGGGTAATGCTAAGACAGCCAGCGACGTGGTGACAAGTATAGTTATTATGTTTTCTTTTAAAGTTACTGCATTGTTTGATTTAGGAGCCACACACTCGTTTATGATTTCGAGGTGCGTTAGACTATGTGGGGCAGAAACACAGTTGTTGAATACTGAACTGTTGGTATCTACACCGACTAGGTTGGTAGTGAGGTGTAGTACGGTGCTCCGGGGTTGTTCAGCTGATATTCAAGGGGAAATTTTATCTACTAATCTGATAGTGCTAGATATGCATGGATTTGATGTGATCTTCGGCATGAATTGGCTACCAGCTAATTTTGCTAATATAAATTGTCATTCACGAGAAGTGATATTCAGACCTCCAGGGAGAGCAAAATTCAACCTCGTATAGATGATTTGTTCATCCAGCTCTAGGGTACATGGGTATATCCGAAGATTGACCTCAAATTAGGATATCATCAGGTAAAAGTGAAAGTAGAAGACGTCTCGAAGACGGCCTTCAAGACCAGGTATGGGCATTACGAGTTCCTTGCTATGCCATTTGGTCTGATGAATGCTCCTGCTATATTTATGGATTTGATGAATAGGATTTTTCATCCATATCTAGATCAATTTGTTGTTGTTTTTATTGATGAGGTACTGGTCTATTCGAGGAGCTATTAGGAGCATGAGATACACCTGAGGCAGGTTCTGCAGATGCTTTGGGAAAAAAAGTTGTATGCTAAATTTAGTAGATGAGACTTTTGGCTTGAGAAGGTCGTGTTTCTGTGAATCCAAGTAAGATTGAGGCAGTAGTGAATTGGGCTAAACCGAGGAACGTTCAAGAGATTATTAATTTATTAGGGTTAGCTAGTTATTACCGTCGTTTCGTTGAGGGATTCTCAGTTTTATCAGGGCCTCTAACATGAATGACTAGAAAGAATGCCAAATTTGAATGGGACAACAATTGCGAGTAGAGTTTTCAAGAGTTGAAGCAAAGGCTAGTCACAGCGCCGGTGTTGATCATCCCGTTAAGGAGTGAGGGTTATACTATCTATAGTGATGCGTCCTTGAAGGGACTTGAGTTGTGTATTGATGCACCATGGCAGGGTGATGGCGTATGCTTCTAGGCAGTTAAAAGAATATGAAAAAAAACTATCCTACCCATGATCTTAAATTGGCTGCAGTTGTACATGCATTGAAGATTTGGATGCATTACCTGTATGACGAACGGTGTGAGATAATTTCCGAACACAAGAGTTTAAAGTTCTTTTTCACTTATAAGGAATTAAATATGAGGCAAAGAAGGTGGTTGGAGCTAATTAAGGATTTCAATTGTACCATCAGTTATCACCCGGGGAAAGCAAACATCGTAGCTGATGCTTTGAGTAGGAAGTCTAAGGAACCAGTATTGACGGCTATGGAGATCCAGTATCTGATTATGATGGATCTAGAGAGACTCGACATTGAATTACTTGAAAATGATCCTTAGGCTTACATTGCCAGTTTAGTAGTGCAACCTACTCTGTAAGAAAGAGTTAAAGTTGCTAAAAAAGAAGACCCAGAGTTAGTAGAGGTGATGGATAGAGTGTAGAGTGGTTAGGGGGAGGAATTCAGTGCTGCAAATGACGGAGCTTTGCAATTCCGTTCCAAATTATGCATTCCTGCCAATACTAAGATTAGAAAGACTATCTTGCAAGAAGCTCACAGATTTTTATATACAGTTCATCCCAACAGTACAAAAATGTATAGGGATCTGCAAGAGTCGTACTGGTGGAGTGGTATGAAGAAAAAGATCGCTGAGTATGTAGCGCAGTGTTTGCCAGTAGGTAAAAGCTAAGCACTAAAGGCCAGCAGGGCAGTTGCAACTTTTATTTATCTAAGAGTGGAAGTGGGATCATATATCTATGGATTTTGTGTCAGAACTGCCGACGGCATTGCATGGCCAAAATGCGATTTGGGTGATAGTAAACCGATTTCTTCCTATCAAGATCAGCTACTCCTTTAACTATTTAGCAAAGATCTACATTCAGGAAATAGTTTGTTCTCATGGGGTGCCAGTATCGATTGTGTCAGATTGAGACCCGCATTTTACATCACGTTTTTGGAAGAGCTTGCAGGAAGCCCTAGGGTCTCAGTTGTCTTTTAGCACAACATTTCATCCTCAGTTAGATGAGCAAACTGAGAGGATGATACAAATATTAGAGGATATGCTTCGGCCATGCATATTAGATTTCGGGGGTAGTTGGATTCAGTTCATGCCACTAGTTGAATTTGCATATAATAACAGTTATCAGACCAGCATTGGCATGGCACCGTTTGAGGATCTATATGGTAGGAGATGTTGTTCTCCTTTATTTTGGGATGAGGTGGGTGAGCGGCGAGTAGTGGGACCAGAGCTTGTTCAGCAAGCGCGTGATAAGGTTCAACTCATCAGATAAAGAATCAATGCAGCTCAGAGCCGACAGAAGAGTTATGCTAATAATCACTGTAGGAATCTAGAATTTGATGTTGGTGACTATGTATTTTTTAAGATAGCTCTGTTGAAAGGGGTTATGAGGTTCAGAAGAAAGGGTAAATTTAGCCCTATGTTTATCGGTCTATTTGAAATTCTAGAGAAAGTGGGGCCGATGGCCTACAGGCTAGCTTTGTCGCCTATGTTATCCAGAATTCATGACATATTCCACGTATCTATGTTAAGGAAATACGTCTCAGACCCTTCTCATATTATCAGTTATGGTAAATTAGAGCTCAGTGATTCACTGGTGTATGAGGAAGTACCAGTACAGATTCTGGACAGAAAAGTGTAAGAGTTATGTAACAAAAAAATTCCTCTAGTAAAAGTTTTGTGCAGGAATCACACAATGGAAGAGGCTTCTTGGGAGTCCGAGGAATAGATGAAACAAAAGTACCCACAATTATTTCAAGAATTTAACCGGGTAAAATGTAAGTAGTTAAGTGGTATTTCTTTTGCAGGTACATATAATAGTTTAATTAGTGTGGCATTTTAGTTTTGGGGCAATTTTATTTTGTATATGTAATCTCCTAAGACTGAAAATATAACCACGGTATTCCTCCGCCATAAGTGAGGGTAAGTAATAAAATAAGTAGACCGCTTTGTTTTAAGGGATGATGAATTACATGAATAGCAAATTTCGAGAACGAAATTTTTATAAGGAGGGGAGAATGTAATGACCCGGAGAAATTGTGGTATTTTAAATAATGATAAATAGGGGGAAAATAGAAGTTGGAAGGGAAAAGAAAGGGGCAGCAGGTTCGCGTTTGTCGACAAAGTTACAATTGGGCTTGTCGACGAGACACGTCCTCGTCGACGAGAAAATACCAAGAGAGGATTTTAGGTAATTCTCAATTTCGTTGACGAGGAGAGAGTTCATCGATGAGTCTCCTTCTTGGCCTCGTTGATGAGATGACATGGCTCGTCGACGAATCCCAGTGTATAAATAAAGCCAACCTTCATTTTTTGGGCATTTCTAGCGCAAATACTCCTCCTTCTCTCTCCTCTACACCCCTCCTCCCTTCTCTCTAAAATATCGAGCAGTTTTTCTACTGGTTCAACAATCTGAAGCCACCACGTCGCTCCAGGGAAAGTTCTTTGCAAGTCTGCAAGAGCGGATCGTCGGTGGGGCTGAGTTGGAAACCATCCCAAATTCAGGGTAAGGCTTTCTACTCAGTATTTGGTTTCTTGATAGTTGTAGGAAGTGTATTATGTGTAGAATTATTAAACTTTAGTTGTGGAGAATATCATTTTCAGGGTGTTGAATGGGGAACCCTGCGGGTGCGAGGCTGTTTGTTTTAGGGGCTTTTCAAGAATCGGGTAAGGGGATAAATTAAGCTAGTTATTTTATGAAAATGTATGTATGTTATTACAGCATCAGATTTCAGGAAAATAAATATATTTATATATGTTATATATTTGGGAAATACTGCTGAAAATGATGGTATGTTAAATAAATGAAAAACCTATTCCGTGTGGCATGAGTAGAATTTATAATGAAATACTGTTTTTTGGGAATATGATAATAATATGGATATGATTTACTAGCATACGAGTCATGCTATAGATATGATTTTTTGGCGTACAGGCCGTGATATAGATATGATTTGCTGGCATCTAGGCCGTGCTATGGATATGATTTACCGACGTATGGGTCGTGCTATGGAAAAATATGAAATACCGGCGTACGGGCCGAAGATTTTTATGATATATATATATATATATATAAATATGCGAAATGATGTGATGATATTGATTTGGTAATTAATAGTATGAAATATCTATGTATTACAGTTTGGTTATATGTTATATGTTATCAAAACCTGATTGGCTTGGTCTAGGCTAGCACTTGCATGGTACCGATGCTATGTGTTCATGATTCATCATGATATTTGTGCTAATGCTGTTGTACAGAGTGGCGTGAGGTTGGATGGTCGATGTGGTTTTAAGAAGTGTGAGTGCCCCTGGTGTACAGACCAAGTCTGGGAGACCCATCAGACTTACAGAATGTACTTTTGACTTGGCAGTGGTCGGCCAACCATTGTCAGATTCCGCCTTCAGGCTACACAACCTATTCATGTGGAGGTAATACATGACAGCAGCCTGCTAACCTACCAGGGTTGTTTTCATATTATATTATATGAGATGAATTATGTTTATGAAATTCTTTTATGTTTTGCCATGATATGAGAATATATGTTTCCCAAATATGAGACGAATAGTTATATTGATATATTTAGGTATGATTTTATATAAAACACAAAAATACTCATGTTGCCACACACTAGTATTAGTTTATTTCCCTTATTGAGAGGTGTCTCACCCCTAAATTTCATAAACATTTCAGAAGCCCCTCATAGGAGAGCGGATAAAAGCTCCACTGAGATAGATACAGTTGAGTTGCCCTTTCTCGAAGGGTAAGCGTTTTGGTAGGGTCAGACGTATTTTGTGGGAATTGACCCTAGATCTATTTTGGGTTGTGTATTGTGTATTAATGAATACAATGGATGTAGTAATCTGGTATTATGATGACTGGTGTTATGTAAATGGCTTTATGATTTATTGATGATTTTATGTTTCCTGCTATTTAGGCTTTCGTTATGTGTTTCTGTTCTATTCCCGGTACCCATGGGTTCAGGTTGACCATGATCTACTGGATTTATTATACTGATTTGTATTATTTTAAAAAAATGTGTGAAAATTAAGCAGGTCATCACAATACATGTGCTTTACAGATTTGCCAGATCATGCAGTTTTAAATACTATTATTATAGTTTTACGACTCAGTCACCACACACTAATAATAACATATTTCCACTTACTGAGCATCATCTCACCCCATTACTTTACCACTTTTCAGGTGAGCCAGCTAGGCGAGCAGATCAAGCTCGCAAATAGAGAGTTGACTTGGCTACCCCTGTTGTAGGGTAAGTTTGTGACAGGGTTTTGTATTTTTGGGGTAGATAATACTGGAGGGAGATATGGTATATGGCTATGGTCTGAATGTACTAAATTCTGATATTGTTTAGTATATATGATGGTATGACTTGTATATCTGCTGCATAGATATAGTTATATATATATATATATATATATATATATATATATATATAACTGGTGAGAATTTTGAGGTCGTTACACTCATCAAGTAAAGCCAAGTCATACGAGTACAGTCATCAACAAAAATAACAAACCAACAAACACCAAACCCAATAAAGATAGGAGCCGAACCCCACACATCAGAATGAACTAAAGCAAAGGGAATAATGCTTTTCTTCATACTTAGATGATATGAAGTACGGTGACTTTTTGCTAAAATGCAAGCATTACATTGAAGGTCAGACAATGGCACATAAGGGAAAAAATTAGGTAATAAATGTTTCAGATAACTAAAATTTAGATGCCCTAGATGTCGATGCCATAGCCAAATTTGTCATTCCTTCCCATCACTCTGTATGTGATGAGCATGACCCATGTTGATGTCTTCCATGTAGTAAAGACCCCCCTTTTTAGTACCACGCCCAATTATCTCCGTAGTGAGAATATCCTGAAGAAGACAAAATGTAGGATAAAATAGGACAACACAATTTAATTCTATAGAAAAAGTCAAGGTGCTATCCCGAGAAGGGGGGGGGGGGGAGGTGAATTGGGTTTATAAAAAATTCATTTTAGAGTCATTATCAATTTTCAGCTTTTTATATATATAATCAATCACACAAGAAAGCTGTTAATT
Organism: Malania oleifera; assembly: GCF_029873635.1. Lineage (NCBI taxonomy): Eukaryota > Viridiplantae > Streptophyta > Magnoliopsida > Santalales > Ximeniaceae > Malania > Malania oleifera. The sequence goes on along the minus strand of NC_080429.1, from coordinate 24,763,557 downwards.
TTAAATACTCAAACAAATCAACTACACTCACAAAAACCAATCACAAATCAAATAATAAACAATCACCCAACCACACAATACTTAGCCAACTTTGTGAGAGCTACAGCACTTTGTTTTTTAGCGTTTACAAGAATTTAGTTTAGAGCCCTGTATGAATGAATTTTTTATGCGCTCCTTTTAAACAAGATTTCCACAAGCGGTTAGTCAGCATATTCCCTTAAAGGTTTCCACAAAATATTAACCTACGTACTTTCTTAGATTAAAAGGTCTTCTCAATCTCAAATTTTCAACAAACATGCACTTTGAAACACAATTTATAGATGCTGAAATTTAAATAGAAAAGGGTAAAGAGAGTGAGACAAAGATTTTTATGAGATTCGGCTTATCCAACCTACGTCCTTGCCTTAGGCAAGGCCACCTAAGGATTCCACTAACTCGTTCCTTTCCTGGCGGAACAAACCGATTACAACCCTCCTTTAAGGTGGAGCCCACTCTCCAAGCTATCCCCCACACTCGGTTACAATGATCCAAATACTTGAACCGTCAAAGAAACAAGAAAACAATTTATTTTGTACAAAGAATGCTCACAAATAGAGCTGGTTATTACAATTAAAAGTGTTATATACTTCAATAACAAACACCAAACGAAATAGAGTTGAAGCTCAAGAACAATTTCACTAGTATACTTCTTTTGACAAGGAATCAGCAATTCAGATGATTAACACTCAGAGAAGAGTGATCGATGCTTCAGAATATCTCAGCAATTTAGAATGAAAGAATGAGCAAGAGAGAGCTTTGAGAGAATAAGTGAGCTTTCAGCTTAAGAACAAATTTTTCAATTGCTTGGTGTATGTTTGATTCATGAAAACATGTATTTATAGGCTCATAAAGCTTAATTCGTGTTGCCTAGGTTTACTTGGAGTATTTCCTAGGTTTCCACAAAATTTGGGGCACAAAAAACTTAATTTTGAATTTTAAAACTTTTAAAAATTATAGTCATTAACAGTGTTCAATCGCCCAAGAAGTCGAGGTCAGTTGCTTGAGGTTCTTTAAAACAATAATTTTTGAACTGAAAACAGGGTCAGGCGCCTAAGGGCACAAGGGTTAGTCGCCTAAGATTACACTGCCTCTTCATAAATTTATCAAAAAAATCTTCAACTGTCTGAACTTATTCTTCAGTCGCCTGAGGAAATTCTTCAAGAGCCTGAGCTTACACTTTAGTCGCCTAAATAGACAAAATTTCTATTTTTTAGGTTATTTTTCAAAAAACACTTTGCTCTCTTACTTTGTTACTTTATAAAAATAAAAATAAAAAAACTTCTAGGGTTTTAAAACAAGGTCTCTAAGTCCAAGACAAACCCTAAAGAGCTTCAAACCATTTCACATGATATTTGAATATGAAGTACTTACATAGTTCGTCCTAAAGCCTTAAACACTCTAAGCTTTGAAGTCTTCATATGACTTTTTTACTTTGAGTCCTCTGACACTTTGAGCTTGAGTCAACTTTAGGTTTCCAAATGTTTTAAATCATTTTGGTCCACTTAAGCTTCCTTTGGATCACTTTGAGCATGAGTGTGGCTTTGTGGTCCTTGGTGATCTTTGAATTTGCTTTTCCTTTTGTATTTGAACTTTGTCATTTAGGCATTCCTAAAACATCATCACTTAACAACACATGTTAAATTAACCTTCATTTGTTATCATCAAAATGAGATTTGAATGCCATGTTAGCCCAACAATCTCCCCCCTTTTTTATGATGACCAATAAGGAGTAAAAATGAGAGATCCTTTGAAAAAGGCTCCCTCTTACAATAAGCATGCTTTTAAAACAAATATGGAAAATGATGATTCCAAGTATGAGTAAGTTAAAAAATAAGGCATAATTAAGTATATTTCATTATAGCTCATGTCATATACATATTTGCATTGTATTGTTATTCTTATGTTCTTATTTGTATTTGTGTTTTTGTTTTTACTCCCCCTTGCCATATGCCAAGATTTTATATTTGCCATATTCTTATTTTTCATTCATGTTTGCTCAAAATGCATTGTATTCTTATGTGTGCTGTGTTCTCATGTTTGCTCATGGTTGCTCAAAATTTCTCCCCCTTTGACATCATTCAAAAAGAATTGAGGGGCATAGACACAAAGTGGTTTAGCACATTAAAAGCATAGTTATATTTAGGAGCATAGTCGTATTACCAAAAGGGTCACAAGTAATAGAGAGTACAAGCCAAACTGAAAATAAAAACAAACAAAGCTAATACATAAAATAGGGCCAATACATAGGGAGTTCTTAAAACATCACGAAAATGACAAACTAAATCAGTTATCAGCATCATCATCTTCCCCTTCAGCTTCTTCTTCATTTCCTTCCTCTTCATCACCTTCCTCTTCATCACCTTCTTCACTACCCTCCTCTGATTATTCATCATCACTCCCAGGTGCAGAACTAGTGTCCGTACGACCAACACTGCTGGATGAACTAGCTTGATACTTCTCAATATGAGTGAGGCACTGATCAAGTGAAGAATAGGTAGTGTGAAGTGAAGATACATCGTCTCGAAGGGATTGAAGTCCTAATCTCATGTCTTTTCTTAAGGTGGAGAATTCATTATGGAAGGAAATGAACCATGAAGGCGTATCAGCAGGAGGTCCTTGGTTTTGATCTAGAGGAGGAGATACAGCAGCTGGTGCTATTTGAGGTCTACCTCCTTTCAAGAACCAACCCTAATCGTGTTTTTCATAGCCCATCTTCTTGAGGGTTGTGGAGGTGAAGATATCATATTGGGTACGTTTGATGAATAACTCAGAAGGTGTGGTAATGTCAAGCTAAGCAAAGATAAGATTTAACATACCTCCATAAGGAAGTTTGACACAAGTGGCTACCAACTTAGCCCACATCCATTTCAAAATGAGGCTAGAGAGATCAAGCTTTTTACCTTTTAGTAAACACCATAAAATGAAACAATTGACGTAGGAAATATGATCATAAGATCTGGCCTTAGGTAGGATGTTATTGGAGATGATTTTATGGAGTATTTGGGTCTGGAGGTTCAATTGCTTATACATAGGTGGATGGCCAAAATATACGGGTTCATTTACCATTATTAGAGGCAAAAACTCTTCAGGTGTGAAGCCTCACTCAAGAATCCAGGATCGAGCAAAGGCAGGACATTCGAATTCTCCTGAGGTGATATACAAAATGGGAGCTAGAATTTGAGGAGTCAAAACTATTTTCTTGCCTCTAACCTCGGTAGTGAAAACACTTTCTCCTGAAATCATGTTGGCATAAAAGATTTTGACAAGGTTGGGGTACATTCCTTTAGCTTGAAAAATAACAAAATATTTCCAACCGATGTTTTGAAACATAGGTAGTACTTTAGGGAACTCTTAATCGAAAATGGCGGTGTCGATCACCTTACCAAAGATAGGGTCCATAGAATAGAGAGTAGAATGATATTGAAGCTTAGATTGTTGAGTGACTAGCCATTGCTCGATGTTGTTATCATCCCTTCTGGTAGAAGATCCTTGGTTTTCCGTGGTCTTAGTGCGAGGCATCGTTGTGGTTTTGGAGAAATGGAACCCTAGAATCCGAGAGATAAAGAGTAGGAGAAGGGGGTTAAGGCTTTGATTCGAAGGGTTTTGAGTAAGGAAGCAAGGAAGACGAATAGGTGGAACTTCGAGTGAGTGATGGAGCAGGAGTCAGTAGCCTGAAGTTAGGGTTTCATGCTTTAAAATATATGGATTCTACGACTTCAGGTGCTTGAAGATTAAGTTCAGTTGCCTGAAGATTTATAGAATTGGAATCTCAATAGGCAGCAGCACCTCAGTCTCCTGAGGTCTGTTGGCTCAGTCGCCTGAGCCTTCAGCCTATAATGCTTAGTCGCCGGAGCTTCCAAGCTCAGTCGCCTGAAGTCCCTAAATTCTTAGTTTTCTCATTTTGCTCAATATGAAACCTACCTAAATCACTTCCTTATTATGTAACAACCCAAGTTCTCTTCTAATGGATATAAATCTTTCTTCAAAGAGTGGTTTTGTAAAGATATTTGCCCATTGGTTATTTGTGTTTATAAATTCAAGTATGATGTCTTCTTTTTGAACAAGATCTCATAGAAAGTGGTGTCTTATATCAATGTGTTTTGTTCTTGAGTGTGATATAGGATTTTTGGAGATGTTTATAGTACTAGTGTTATCACACTTAATTGGAATAGTGGAATATTCTTAATTGTAATCCTTTAATTGTTGTTTCATGTATAAAGTTTGTGCACAACAACTTCCAATTGCTACATTCTCAGCTTCAGTTATGGATAACACTACGGAGTTTTGTTTCTTAGAAAACCAAGACACTAGAGATCATCCTAGAAAATGACAAGTCCCACTTGTGCTTTTTCTATTTATCTTACATCCTGCATAATTGGCATCCAAATAGCTAATCATTTCGAATCTGGTGTCCTTAGGATACCAAAGTCTTAAATCAATTGTTCCTATCAAGTACCTTAAGATTCTTTTAACGACTATTTGGTGTGATTTTTTAGGTGCTGATTGAAAATGTACACATATGCAAACACTAAACATTATATCGAGATTACTAGCTATTAGGTATAGCAAACTTCCTGTCATACCTCTATAATATTTCATGTCTACTGGTTTCCCTTTTTCATCTTTATCAAGGCTTATGGAAGTGCTTATGGGGGTACCTATGGGCTTACTACTTTCAAATCGAATTTCTTAAGCATATCTTTTATGCATTTGAATTGACTTATAAAAGTTCCATTTTTTGCTTGTTTGATTTGTAATCCTAGGAAGTAGTTTAACTCTCCCATCATACTCATTTCAAATTCCTCTTGCATACATTTGGCAAATTATTTACATAGATTATCATTAGTTGTACCAAAAATAATATCATCTACATTGATTTGGATTATGAGCATATCATTTTTCTTAGATTTGATAAACAAAGTAATATTAACCTTACCTCTAGAAAAACCTTTATCCAGTGGGAATCCACTAAGTCTTTCATACCAAACCCTAGGGGCTTGTTTCAAACCATATAGGGTCTTAGTTAGTTTGTACACATATTCAGGTTTTTGTATGTCCTCAAAGCCCGGTGGTTGTTCTACGTATACTTCTTTATTAATATAACCATATAAAAATGCACTATTTATATCCATTTCATATAATTTAAATTCCTTATGAGATGCATAAGTTAAGAGCATTCTAATTGCTTCCATTCTAACTACAGGAGCAAATGTTTCATCATAGTCTATCCCTTCTTCGTGGTTATATCCTTTAGCTACAAGTCTAGCTTTATTTCTAACTACAATTCCATTTTCATCCTTTTTATTTCTAAATACCCATTTAGTTCCTATAATTGAATGATTTTTTGGTTTGGGAACTAATTTTTATACTTTACTTCTTTCAAATTGATTTAACTCTTCTTGCATGGCAATTATCCATGAGTCATCACTTAAAGCTTATTCTACATTCTTTGGTTCATCTTGAGATAAGAAGGCATAGTGATTGCATCAAATTTTCATAGAGGATCTTGTAGTTATTCCTCTTGATGGTTCTCCTATTATTTGATCTTTTGGATGATTTCTTATATATTTCCATTCTTTTGATAGTTCAGTATTTTCAACATCATTTGGTTTTTCTTCATTTTCTTCTTCTTTTGCTTCTACTATGTCTAAGTCTTCCTATTTTTGAGTAGTTTGTACTTCTTCAATTTTTATTGGTTTGTTGAATGGGATTTCTTCATCAAATGTTACATGAATTGATTCCAAGATTGTAAGTGTTCTTTTATTGTATATTCTATAGGCTTTGTTTTTTAATGAACATCCTAGGAATATCCCTTCATCAACTTTTGCATCAAATTTGCCTAAGTCATATTTATCATTTAATACATAGCATTTACAATCAAAAACATGGAAGTAAGAGATGTTAGGCCTTCTACCTTTCCAAAGTTCATAGAGAGTTTTATTCAAATTTGTTCTTATAGAAACTTTATTTATTTCATAGCATGCAGTGTTTACAGCTTCAGCCCAAAAGTATTTTGGCAAAATTATGTTCATTAATCATTGTTCTTGCCATTTCTTGAAGTGTTCTATTCTTTCTTTCAATAACTCCATTTTGTTGTGGAGTTCTAGGTGTTGAAAAATTATGATTAATTCCATGTTCATTGTAAAATTTATCAACATCTTTGTTGTTGAATTCTCTTCCTTGATCACTTTTTATGTTTGAAACATTATATCCTTTTTCATTTTGAAGCTTCTTACATAGATTTATCAACATATTACAAGCTTTCATTTTGAAGCTTCTTACATAGATTTATCAACATCTTACAAGCTTCATCTTTGGAGGCTAAAAACAATACTCAAGTAAATTTAGAATAGTCATCAACTATTACAAAGGCATATTGCTTACCTCTTAAGCTTTGGGTTCTAGTAGGACCAAACAAATCCAAATGTATAAGTTCTAAGGGTCTACTAGTAAATATATCTTTCTTCTTTTTAAAACTTGTTTTGATTTGTTTTCCAAGTTAGCAAGCATCACAAATTTTATCTTTTATGAAATTTGTATTTGGTAAACCTTTAACTAAGTTCTTTCTAGATAGGTTTGATAATAGGTCCATGCTTGTATGTCCTAGTCTTCTATGCTAAAGCCAACTAACTTCATTCAAGGCAACCAAGCATGTTACTTCTTGAGAGACTAAGTTTTCAAGATTTATACAATATACATTGTTTACTCTATAGGCTGTGAATAGAATTTCATGATTTCTAGGATTTTGAACTATACACTTATCTTGCTTAAAGATTATGTCATGACCTTTGTCACTTAGTTGACTTATACTTAAAAAGTTATGTTTTAATCCATCAACTAACAAAACATCATCAATAGTTAGTGAGGGTTCTTTACCAAATTTACCTATACTGATTATTTTACCTTTGGCGTTGCCACCGAAGGTCACATAGCCTCCATCTTTTTGAACTAGGGATGTGAACTTTGTGCTATCTCCCATCATATATCTTGAACACTCACTATCCAAGTACTATTTTTCCTTTGATGGAGTAGTCCTAAAGCATACCTACAAGGAATGATTCATGGTGTTACTTTTGGAACTCAAACCTTCTTAATTCTTTTTAAGTCATTCCTAATTTTTAGGGTTTACTTTCCATTCATTCTTGATTTTGACATATTTCTTTTTAAGTGGACAATTGAATTTTAAGTGTCCCTTGTTTCTACACAAGTAGCAAGTAGTGTTTTCATGTATATTTGTTGAAGATGTGCTTGCATAGTATTTTGCTTCTTTTACAAAATATGCCATAAATAAATTTTCTTCCTTTTGTTTTCTATTCCACTGTAACTTATTCATTCTTTGTTGTTAATCATCCTTTATTGACCAACCATCTTTGCAAAATTTTCTTTTCCTCTAGTAAAATTGTAAATGATTTTATCTTTATCTTCAATTTTGCTTTTAAGATCACTTATCTCTAGGTATTTCTTGATTTCATCATGTACTTTCAGTTTTACTAATTCTTGAGACATATTGCTAATTTTCTTCATTAGATTATCAATATGAGAATCCTTTTCTTTTTCAGCCGATTTAGAACTTTCTAGTTGATTCTTAAGATTTTCATTTTGTTCTTTTAAGGCTATGTTTCTCTTAAATACTTTGATGAACCTATTGTGTAAGTTGAATAGTTCATCTTGGATTTCTTTGTAAGAAGACATACTTTCACATGAATTATTACTAGATTCTTCCGATGAACCATAATAAGAATTTACCTCAGCATTGTGTGTCATAAAGCACATGTTGGCAACTTCTTGTTCACTTGAGTCATCCTCTAATTCGTTTGAGCTTGTGTCATCCCACGTAGCTTTCATTGCCTTCTTTTTCTTCTTCTTGTCCTTCTTCAACTGTGGATAATAGGATTTAATGTGTCCAACCTACTTACAATTATAATTTGTTGGTGGATCGTTCTTAGTTTGCTTTGTGTTTGTTTCTTCCTTGTTTGTTTTATATCCTTTAAACTTTCGAAGAAATTTTCTATTTTTCTTGAAAAATTTTCCAAGTCTTTTAGTGATAAATGCTAGTTCTCCATCATCCAATTCATTGTCTTCATCCTCATCACTAGAAATTTCTTTACTAGCCTTAAGGGCTACTGATTTCTTGTTTTTATTATTGTTATCTGAATTTCTTTCATTCATTGTCATCTCATATATGTGTAGAGAACCTATTAATTCATCTACGAAGGTGCTTTTCAACTTCCTTCCTTTCGTAATGGCAGTCGCCTTAGGTTCCCAAATTGGTGGTAGTCCTTTAAGGATTTTTCGGATCATTTCATAAGTTAAGTATTCTTTTCCCTAAGGCATTGAGGGAGTTTATTATGTGAGTGAACCTAGTGTACATATTAGTGATGGTTTCATCTGGGTTCATCTTAAAAGCCTCATACTCGCTTGTGAGTATGTTGATTCTACTCTCTTTAACATCTATAGTTCCTTCATAGGTTACTTCTAACTTGTCCCAAATTTCATTGGCTGACTTACATGACATGCCCCTATTAAACTCATTAATATCTAAAGCACAATATAGTGCATTCATGGCACTAGAGTTTACTTGCATCATTTTATAATCATTGTCGGTCAAGTTTCTTTCTTCTTTTGGAACTTCTTTGCCATCTACTAGTTTAGTAGGAATGTAGTCATCATGTGTGATAACCTTCCATGTTTTCCAATCCATAGTTTAAATATATATCATCATTCTTTGTTTTCAAAATATATAATTTAAACCACAAAAGATAGGCGGTCTAGTAGATGATTAGCCTTCAACAAAAGGGGAAACACCTAGGTGTGCCATTTAGACCTTTATATAGCTTCTAATTAAGATTTGCTATAACTTGACCCTGATACCAATTGAAAGTCAAGGTGTTATCTCAAGAGGGGGGTGAAATGGGTTTATAAAAATTTCTTTTTAGAGTAATTACCAATTTTCATCTTTTTATATATTTAATCAAACATACAAGGAAGTTGTTGATTTTAAATACTCAAACAAATCAACTACAAAAAAACCAATCACAAATCAATAATAAACAATCATCCAACCACACAATACTTAGCCAACTTTGTGAGAGCTGCAGCACTTTGTTTTTCAGCTTTTACAAGAATTCAGTTTATAGCTCTGTGTGAATGAATTTTTTATGCGTTCTTTTAAACAAGATTTCCGCAAGCGGTTAATTAACGTACTCGCTTAAAAATTTTCACAAAATATTAACCTACGTACTTTTTTAGATTAAAAGGTCTTCTCAATCCCAGATTTTCAGCAAACCTGCAATTTGAAACATAATTTGTAGATGCTAAAATTTAAATAGAAAAAGGGTAAAGAGAGTGAGACTGAGATTTTTTATGAGATTCGACTTATCCCCAGCCTACGTCCTCTCCTTAGTCAAGACCACCTAAGGATTCCATTAACTAGTTCCTTTTCGGGCAGAACAAACCGATTACAACCCTCCTTTAGGGTGGAGCCCCCTCTCCAAGCTATCCCCTATGCTCGGTTACAAAAATCCAAATACCTAAACTGTCAAAGAAATAAGAAACAAGAAAACAATTTATTTTGTACAAAGAATGCTCTAAAATAGAGCTGGTTAGTACAATTAAAAGTGTTATATACTTCAATAACAAATACCAAACGAAATAGAGTTGACCTTCAATAACAATTTCACCGGTATACTTCTCTTGACAAAGAATCAGCAATTCAGATGATTAGAGCTCAAAGAAGAGTGATCAGTGCTTCAGAATATCTCAGCAATTCAGAATGAAAGAATGAGCAAGAGAGAGCTTTGAGAGAATAAGTGAGCTTTTAGCTTAAGAGCATATTTTTCAATTACTTAGTATATGTTTGATTCATGAAAACATGTATTTATAGGCTCATAAAGCTTAATTCGTGTTGCCCAGGTTTACTTGGAGGATTTCCCAAGTTTCTACAAAATTTAGGACACAAGAAACTTAATTTTGAATTTTAAAACTTTTAAAAATTATAACTATTAACAGTGTTCAGTCGCCTAAAGAGTCGAGGTCAGTTGCTTAAGGTTCTTTAAAATAGTAATTTTTGAACTAAAAATAGGGTTAGGCGCTTGAGGTGACAAGGGTTAGTCGCCTCAGGTTACACTGCCTCTTCAGAAATTCATTTAAAAAATCTTCAGGCGTCTAAACTTATTCTTCAGTCACTTCAGGAAATTCTTCAAGTGCCTGAGCTTATACTTTAATCGCTTGAATAGACAAAATTTCTATTTTTTCAGGTTATTTTTCAAAATCACTTTGCTCTCATGCTTTGTTACTTTATAAAAACATTTTCTAGGGTTTTAAAACAAGGTGTGTAAGTCCAAGACAAACCCTAACCATTTCACATGATATTTAAATATGAAGTACTTACATAGTTCATCCTAAAGCCTTAAACACTCTAAGCTTTGAAGTCTTCATATTAGTTTTTTGCTTTGAGTCCTCTCACTAAAAAAAAAAAAAGGTTTTTAGTGACGAAAGTATTAGTGACGATTGTAAAATTGTCATTAATAGTGTTGTATTAGTCACGGTTTTAAGAATCGTCACTAATAGTGTAAGCATTAGTGACGGTTTTAGCAGCCGTCACTAATACGACACTATTAGTGACAATTAACTAACCGTCACTACTAATATTTATGAATAAATAAATAAAATTAATTAAGGATATTAGTGATGGTTCTTTTAAACCATCACTAATAAAAGGGTATTAGTGACGGTTTCAAAACCGTCACTACTAATGTTTTTATTTAAAAAATATTAAAAAAAATAGATAAGGGTATTAGTGACAGTTTGGAAGAACTGTCACTACTAATAGGGTATTAGTGACGGTTTTGAAACCGTCACTACTAGTTTTTTTATTTTAAAAATAAATAAAAAAAATTAGTTAAGGGTATTAGCAACAGTTTGGGAGAACCGTCACTAATAATAGGGTATTAGTGACGGTTTTGAAACCGTCACTATTAGTGCTTTTATTTCAAAAAAAAAAAATTAATTAAGGGTATTAATGATGGTTTGGGAGAACCGTCACTAATAATAGGGTATTAGTGACGGTTTTGAAACCGTCACTACTAGTGTTTTTTATTTAAAAATTTAAAAAAAAAAGTTAGTTAAAGGTATTAGGGACGGTTTGGAAAACCATCACTAATAATTGGGTATCACTAATAATAGGGTATTAGTGACGGTTTTGGAACCGTCACTACTAGGCTTTTATTTCAAAAATTTTTAAAAAAAAATTAGTTAAGGGTATTAGTGACAGTTTGGGAGAACCGTCACTAATAATAGGGTATTAGTGACAGTTTGGGAGAACCGTCACTAATATTAGGGTATTAGTGATAGTTTTGAAACTGTCACTACTAGTGTTTTTATTTATAAAAAAAAAAAAAACTAGTTAAAGGTATTAGTGACCGTTTGGAGAACCGTCACTAATAATTAGGTATTAGTGACGGTTTTGAAACCATCACTATTAGTTTTTTTATTTTAAAAAAAAAATAGTTAAAAGTATTAGTGACGGCTTGGAAAACCGTCACTAATAATTGGGTATTAGTGACGATTTGGATAATCGTCACTAATAAAGGGGTATTAGTGACGGTTTTGAAACCGTCACTACTAGTGCTTTTACTTCAAAAATAAAAATAAATAAAAAATTAGTTAAGGGTAATAGTGACGGTTTGAGAGAACCATCACTAATAATAGGGTATTAGTGACGGTTTTGAAACTGTCACTACTAGTGTTTTTATTTTAAAAATTAAAAAAAAAAAGTTAGTTAAAGGTATTAGTGACAGTTTGAAAAAATGTCACTAATAATTGGGTATTAGTGACGGTTTAGAGAACTGTCACTAACAATAGGGTATTAGTAACGGTTTTGAAACCGTCACTAGTAGTGTTTTTATTTAAAATATATATAAAAAATTAAGGGTATCAGTGGCGGTTTGGGAGAACCATCACTAATAATAGGGTATTAGTGACGGTTTTGAAACCGTCACTGATGATCAAAATTTGAAATCCCCGCCTTAATTTCTTTTTTCTTCTACTCCCGCCTCCTTCTCTCTTCTACCATCTTTTCTTTCCCCAAATTTCATTCTACTCCTCCCTCTACCCCTCCCTCCTTGCTCCTCCATCCCACGCTCACCACTACCTTCACTCTTTCATCCCTCGCTAGTAACTCTCCCGCCGGCACCCCAAAACTTCTCTTTTAGCCTCCAATGGCCACCATCACACTCCCCTCTCTTTTCCTTCCCCGCAGACCCACAAAATCTGCCCTCTCTCTCTCCAATTCTCCCTCGCCCCGTCTTCACTCTCTCTCTCTCCCCTCCCTCACCTCACCTCTCCTTCTTCTCTCCTTCTCCCCCACGCTAAGCCAATCTCCTACTTGACTTCGACGCCCTTCTTCCGTCTAATCGGAGCCCACAATGCAAATGGCGATGTTTCGTTCAGCCTTTGTGAGGGAGTCGCTAGGGACGCATCTCAATTTATAAAGACGAATTCTTCGCAAGCTCTATCAGCATTCCTTCCGTTCGTTGTAGCTGCTACTGCCGTTGCTGCTCTCGCGCAGCCATCGACTTTCACTTGGTAAGAATTATGCAAATTTTTACCTTAAAAGAAAGATTTATGCAATATAATATATATAATTTGTTCTGAGTATTTCATGGAGTTGTCATTTTTAATTTGATTGGGAGTGCATTTATAATTGGTTCCACTTATGTTTTGTATTTATCTAATTATTAACTGTTTTTCCCTGAGCAAACAAAAAACGAAAAAGAAAAAATGATTTTTTAAAATTGTTTCACCTGAATTGAAGTTATGCTTTTATTGTTTGAATAATAAAATGAATAGTTCCTTGATCCTCAGTGAAGGATTGTAGTTATTATAGTATGTGCAGAACATGTGAACATGCTTCCCCGCAGACCTCGTTGGTAGCTTCAGAGGGATGGAATCCATGCCAGAACATGTACTTTGTAACATTGGAGCATGTCCCTATAGATCTGGCATTGCAAAGTATGACGGTGATATTTTGGCTATGGCAAATATTATGTGGCTGCCTCTTTTCTTTTTTTTTTTTTTTTGGGAAATTTCATGAAGTTAAATGATGTTTTCTATCCTCGCAAACCAATTGGGCTACACTATCATGTTTCATTAGTGATCTGTTTGATAATTTGAGTGTGCAGGGGAGAGACAAGGACTGCATTCTGGTCTCCTTTGTAAGATCTAGTGAAAATCCAAGGAATTGCATTTCTTCCCTGCTTGGAGACTGGCATAGGATTAATGTGGCGCTAACACGCGCAAAGGTAGGCATCTCAGCTCATTTTAATATGCTTGGTCCTATTATTGATTTTTTTTTTTTTTTGTACAAATATGTTAAAAGGTTTTCACCCATCATTGTTTGAATCTGGGAATTACTACATCCATAAATGGGGCAAGGCTCCTCTTAGTGGGAGCCGTGCACATGGGTTATTTTCTTAATTGGCAATATTTAAACACCACAATTCTCAAGTTGAATTTTGTTTTTGTTTTTGTCTCTTTCTTTGTTTAAAAGGGTAAAATAAAAATCTTGTTAAAAAAGACCATTCTATACTTCAATAGAAAAAATGAAAGGGAAATAATTCCACAACAATAAGCATTTGCATTTTAAATTGAACCGCAGTCAAGCATATGTTGGGCTGCCACTTATGTTGCACTTCAGTTCTTGGTTGTTACTTGGTGCAGAAGAAGTTGATCATGGTGGGATCATGTAGAACTCTTTCTAAGGTTTCTCTGCTGAAACTTCTTGTTGAGAATGTTGAGAAGCAATCAGGCGTTTTTGACGGTATTGAAAGAGGATATGAAGCACCAAGAAGTGCTAAAGAGATGCTCTCAATTCAGATAATTTTGCCCCTTTCTAATCGTCACTGTAAGTAGAAATTTGTGATTAATTTTTGTATCAAATGTCAAATGTAAATAGAAGGAAAATTTTCTCTCCCCTGAAAGCTCCATGTTCAGAAACACACTGCAGAACGATCTTTTAGTGAAGAGAAATCATATATTATATATGGTATCGAAAAGCAATTCCTTTTTTGACAATTAAAAGTTAATTTACTTGTCTATTATAAAAAATTCAATGCCTAACTTTTTATTTATTTTTTATTTTTTTACAATTTGAGAGAGAGAAAGAGACATGTGCACATACAATCAAACATAGTTTGGGTTTTAATAAATATGAATTTTAGGATTTAAATTTGGATATGAATGAATTTAAAAGGAATTTAATATAAAATTTTATACAACATTATTTAGAAATTAAATAATTTTTAAAATATAAAGTAGATAATAATAATATTGAATTTCCTATGATTATGTTGAGATCCAAACACGAGCCGTGTGGAGAGTCATTGCGTGTGGTGATGAATCTGGCGGTAATGTATTTTCCTTTGTTTTTATTGTTTTATTGTAAATCTTCCCAACATAGGCCACAATCGTTTCATTTCCACCCCAACCTTAACTTTCCTTCTTAGCCCTTTCTATCTCTCAAACCCTATACAGGTATATGGCGATTGTTCAAGAACTTCGCCCTCGAGGATGACGTTGCAGCAAGCCATAGCCGCCCATGCAGCCATGGTTTCTCAGTACTATCGAAGCTGGCATCACCATCATGGTGGATCCATCCTCGACGCTAAAGTTTCATTATCTTCTTCAATGAAATAAGATTTTTGTTCAAAAAAAATTTAAATTAAAATATATTTTATTTATTTAAATTATATTAAAATATATTTAGGTCAATCCAGGCAACGCTGTGGGTGTCAATGGAGTCCGACTGGGCGGTGGTGATTGTGATGACCTCAATAGCTGTGATTGTCGGCTTTGTGATGTTTTTGTGGCAGAGATCGAGGGAGCAAGGGAAGGATAATGTATTTGAATTTGAATTTGAATTTGTATACTGTATTTGTATTTAAATTTGAATTTGTATAATATATTTGTATTTGAATTTGAATTTGTATAATAATTTGTATTTTTATTTATGAATTTGAATTTTGAATAATTTATGAATCTTTTAGCAATTATGTTTAATGTTACGTATACGAAAATGTAATTACAGATTTTTACAAGAATTAATAATTGAAAAAAAATTAGTTTAAAATTATTAGTGACAATTTTAAAATCGTCACTACTAATTGTCCAATTTAAGTATTAGTGAAGGTTTCAAAACCATTACTAATAATTGCCTTTTTTTTAAGAGTTTTAGTGAAGGTTTACAAACTATCACTAATAATATAATATTAGTGATGGTTTTAGAGTATTAGTGACAGTTTGAAAACCGTCACTAATAGTTGCTTGTGAGCAATAGTGACGATTTTCAAATCGTCACTAATAGTAGAGCATTAGTGACGAATTTACAACTGTCACTAATACTATGGGTTTAGTGACAATTTTTTATCGAACTGGTGTATAATTTATAGTGACAGACTTAGGCTTTTTAGTGACGGTTTTAATCCATCACTAATACTCTATTATTAGTTACGGTTTGAAAAATTCGTCACTAATAAGTATTAGTAACGGCAAATATAGCGACTAATTCAAAACTGTCACTAATAACCTTATTTTTTGTAGTGTCTGAGACTTTGAGCTTGAGTCAACTTTAGGTTTCCAAAATCTTTGAATCATTTTCGTCCACTTGACCTTTCTTTTGGATCACTTTGAGCATGATTGTGGCCTTGTGGTACTTGGTGATCTTTGAACTTACTTTTCCTTTGATATTTTTAACTGTCATTGAGGCATTCCTAAAGCATCATCACTTAACAACACATGTTAAATCAACCTTCATTTGTTATCATAAAAATGAGATTCGAAAGCCACGTTAGGCCAATGTATAGTAATTTGACTAACAAACAATAATTTATGCCAAAGCGATGGTGGAAGTAATGTATTTGATAATTTGAGGGAAGAAGACAGAGACGCAGATCCAGCCCTTGTTACTAGAGAGACACCCCATCAGCATTTGCAACACTAGTGCGTTGTGGTGGAGATGTCGTAGTAAAATCGGTAACTACAAAAGTCATTTGGTCGGTGGCTCCGGAGTCAAGTAGCCAAGCACCACGGTCAACATCACAAGGGCAGATAACTAAACCAGAACCAAATTTACCTATATCTAGGATGGATTCTGCATTTTTGAAAGACTCAGCTAGGGTGGAGGAAGATGTAGATTCGTGGTATGGAAATCTTTATCAGCCATGAAGGGAGAGTGTGCAGGTGTCAAGAATCCTTTTTGCCCAAATAAAAAATCAATGTGAACACAAGCAGTTAAAGAGCGAAAAACTGGATTGGAGTGTTGCACGACTACCTAATTGCTTAGCAGAGACAATGTCCCTAATAAAGATGCTCCAATCCCCTCTCCATCAATTTAACATCCCAAATTGTCACCAAATTTAACACACAATCGCTTCTCAGTTCGCGGAAGAGAAGTACAAGGCAAAGATGGAGCAGATCAAACCTGATGGCTAAGACATTGGCAAATGGAGGGATGATCGCTCCTAGCAAGCAGCTAGTTCAGTGCGATGGCCGCGAGGCGTGGTCGCGGTGACGGCGATCTGGCGGCTTGCGATGGTGAAGAGCCAATATCGCCAAAGAATGACCTCGGGTGCCTGGGCGTTGAGGCAACGGAATGTCTAGTTTCAAGAGAGCAGGGATCACCGTGAACCGCCATCGACGCCGTTGTTCGAGCTAGCGAAGCTCTCGTCGTGGTCGTTCGATAGGGCTGGGAACAACGTTGGAGGTCGGTGACGGTTACAGAGGGTGGTCGGGAACGCACAACAAGCTTTACGCTATGTGCCGAGAGGATCAGGCGTGGTCGCGGTGACGGCGGGCGTGAGGCTGGAGATTCAGACGGCTAGAGTTTAGGTTTGGATTTTTTTTCTCAATTTGTCCCTTTTTTTTTTTTTAATATATTAAATAATACATTTCTCAGGAATAATATTCGGAATAACCCTAACGTAATCTCCCTACTTCAAATAGAGTAGCGAAATTTGTCATCTGTCATTTTGGGATTTTATTTTCCCAAAAAAAAATATTATTTAATATATATATTTTTAAATGATAAATTTGAAAATAATTTTTTTTACGTAATAAATAGGAAAATAAATTCTTTTAATATATTTTTAAAAAAAATGATAAATCGAGAAATAAATCTTCTGCGTAATAAATTCTTTTACGTAATAAATCAGGAAATAAATCCTTTCTATAAATTTTTATATGCTACAATATTATTATATATAATAAAAATATTAATAATGATATCATAATATTAATATTATTTTTAAAATTTATGTAATATATATTATATATAAATTGTCATATTATAATAAATTGTCATATTAATATATTTTATTACTAATTTTGGATTTGAGTTCACAAATCAAAATTTAATATATGAGTGTATGCTCTTAAGTCTTAATTAACAAAATAAGAGTTAGAAATCTAAAAAATAATAAAAAATATTTGTTACATTTTATATATGAATTTTAAAAAATAAAGAACGTCATTTTTAATTATTTAAAAAATTAAAAAAAAAAGTAAAAATAGATCTATTTCTATAAGAAAATAGTGTCAAATTTTTTATACTGTTAATTTATTTTAGAAAAAATTTCTAAAAAGTGAAAAATTAGCAATTTTTTAAATATTTTTTAAAATAAAAATTAAAAATATTTTCTATAACTAAATAGACCATTAATTTTTTTTTTAAATCTTCATGATATTTATTTTCACATTTAACTGGTGATTAGAAAGCCATATATGATGGCAATTTTTATATTTTGAGGAATATAAAATTTTAAAAAATGTGACACTCTTATCTTTATGCTCACATATGACAATGTTTACAAAATATGAAAATTTTAATTTCATGCAACTCATAAGAATCTTATGTAGAAATTTTATTTTTGTTATGAACAAAATAGAGAAATGGATATCGTGTATATATTTTCTATATTAATATAAAATACACTAAATAAAGAATCTTTAAATCTAGTGAACAAAACAATACTTTTAAGTAAAAAAAAAAAATTTTCAAAAATATATTAAATAGAAAAAAAATAGATATAATTAAATAGGAATTTTCTTTTTTTCAAAAATTTATTGTTCCAAAAATAATAAGAGAAAGAATTAAATTTTGTTTTATTTCCCGATTTATTACACAGGAGATTTATTTCCCGATTTATCATTTTTTTTAAAAATATATTAAAAGAATTTATTTCCCTATTTATTACGCAAGAGAATTTATTTCCTGATTTTTCATTTTTTTAATAAATATATATATATATATCAAATGATATCTTTTTTGGAAAAATAATTCCCGAAATGACACATAGCAAATCTCACTATTTAAAGTAGCGAGATTACGTCAGGGTTATTCCGAGAATTATTTTCCCGAAAGGTATTATTTAATATATTTTAAAAAAAATGATAAATTGAGAAAAAAAACTCTTTAGGTTTGGCTCTAATACCATGTCAACTCTGTAGTTAATTCTACAGTGAATGATTTCTCTCTCTCACCTTTTACATGGAAAAATATACATTTAAATAGAGAATTTTGGTAATACAAATATCATAGCAATAATGGGCATTTGCATCTCCAACTATCTTTCCTAAATTATTTTCTCAAAAATTACAACAACACATTTGAATATGATTATAAGCCATCAACTAAATATTGGTGTTTGCTCTCACAACAAGCTATTGGAATAAGAAGTTCACCAGGATGAAAACTTGTGTAATTACTAACTAGATTTTTTTTATTTTATACTTTTCTATTATATTGGGAAAACATAGATCTAGGTTACATTATAAGATAGGACATTCCCTACATCTGCTTCTCAAGATTTGAATTTGAAACTTTTAATATGACTATCTATTCTTCATATAAAAAATGCCAAAAAAAAAAAAAAAAGATACAATATTTAACAAGTTAGGCATGGTCCATGCATTACAAATAGTGGTCCTTAGCAGAAACAATAAGGGGAATTTTTCGACGAATGTTTAATCCAGTACATTCGGTTAAATCAAAATCCTCATCGCTTGATTTTTTAGGCAATGCCCAATCAAACCTATGCAAAAGATTAGCTAACACGAGCTCAATAATGGCAATGGCAAACGTACCTCCAGGGCACCCCCTTCTTCCCGCTCCCAATGGAATTAGTTGAAAATCATGTCCTCTAAAATCTATAGGATTGTTCAAGAACCGTTCTGGCCTAAATTCCTCAGCTTCTTCCCATGATTTAGGGTCCCTCCCAATTGCCCAAGCATTGATAAATACTCGTGTTTTGGCCAAAACATCATAGCCTTGTACTTGAATATCCTTAGTGGACTCTCGAGGAAGAAGTAGCGGGAGTGGAGGATATAGCCTCAAGGTCTCCTTGATAACTGCTTTCAAATAATGCATTTCCTTTGTATCATCTTCGGTTATATGTGGTTTACTTTCAGCAATCACTCTAATTTCTTTTTGTGCCTTTTTCATCACTTGAGGGTGCCTTAGTAGCTCAGTCATAGCCCATTCTAGAACTATTGCAGTAGTATCAGCACCAGCAGCAAACATGTCCTACAACAGGTTATACAAATTACGATTAGAAATCATTGAAGAATTACTGTATTGAAAATTTTAAATGATTCAAAATTTAACTGTTATTATTTCTCACATCCTCTGTGATTCATGTTTGTATTAAAAGAATGTATAGTAACATATCACAAACTAGCAAGAACTTTAATTATGTTTCTTGAGTTTTTAAGAGATATAAAATAAGGTGAAGCATTCTTACGAGGATCATAGCTTTTATGTTATCTCGACCTATGAAATGCTCACCATCAGTGCTACTCTTTTGAATTTCAAGCAAAACATCCACAAAATCTATTTGATCTTTATTTCCACTAGTCATATGATCATTAAGTATCTTATCGAGAAAAACATCAATCTTTCTAAACAATTTCTCCACTCTCCACTTCAAACCATTCACATAGCTCACCCACCCAAGCCACGGAATGAAATCCCCCACATCAAAAGCACCCACTATGACTCCCATGTCCTCTAATAGCTTCCTAAACCTCCCCCCTCCCTCCCCTTCTTCGTACTTTCTCCCAAAAGCCACCCTACAAATCACTCCACTTGTGAGTGATGTGAAAAGTTCACTTAAATTCACAAAATCAGAGGAATAATTATACTGCTTTTGAGAGCATGAAGGCTCCAACCGTCTATTGTCAAATATATCATGAGAATATTCTTTAATTTTTTTCATCATTAGACCCATCTCTTCTTCCCTGATGACTCTAAATGATTGCACTCGAGTCGAACTTAAAAGTTGTGTGATGCATATGCTCTTCATCTGCCGCCAATATGACCCATAAGGGGCAGCGGCGACATCCTTATAGTTATAAAAGAGTCTCATCGGGATACTCGAGTAAGGTCGATTTGCAAAGATAGTGTCATGGGCTTTAAGAATCTCGGAGGCTGCATTGGCGGATGAGACAATGAGAGTTGGCTTCCAACCAAAGTGGAGTAGCATGAGTGGACCGTGACGTTGAGCCAAGGCTCGAAGAGTACGGTGTGGGTGTTGGCCGAGCTGGTGGAGGTTTCCCATAATTGGGAGCTTTGGTGGTGAGGGTGGGAGTCTTTTTGTCGATGTTCGGTTGGTGAAGACGAGCCATTTGAGGAGAAAGAAGAGGAGCATGGGAAATAATAGGGAAAAGGGGTTGAGGATAGCCGCATGGAGGTTATGTGCTTCCATGACCAATTTCTCAATAGGGCATTCCTAACTTACACTTCATTCCATTGTGCATGGATTTATAGGACCACACATGCATTCTACATAGAGCACTTGGCCCATACCAACGCAACTACTTGAAAAGAGCTGGTCAGGAAATTGTAGTTGTGCCTTAATTGCTGTTTTGTACCAAGGGTGTGTGTGGGCCTAGGCCACGCATTTGGATGGGAGAAATTTAAGTACTATTAAGTGTTCACTTGCCGCACTTCTAGATTGTACATGGTCAATTTTTTATAGTATTGTATATTTTGTTTAATTTACTCTCTTTAGAAAAATAATTGAATGACATATTTTTATGTTAGTTTTACTAATTTTGGGTACATATTATGTTTATATTTCTATTTTTAAAAAAATTGCTATCTCTTAGGAGAGAATAGGGGTGAGTAGATAATGAGAAGTTATAAATAGTTCTTAAAATTTTAAAATTAAAAGCATTTTGTTAAAGTATTTGGATACACATGATCTATAAAATTTGCAATTAAAATATAACTAATTCTTTTTTTTTTTTTTTTTAACTTTGTAATTTTTTGGTGTTTCTTTCATAGTAGGAACTTTGATACCTGTCTTTCAAAAAGAAAATCGGAGTGCCGTTAAAGAATTCTATGCGAATATGTATTAATTTTTGGAAACGTGAATCCCGACTCTAAAATGTGAACAAAAAGTGCTAAATACCCCAAAATAAATAAGAAATTTTCACGTCAAGCTCTCTTCTTAAGTAAATGCGACCTATAATGATGAAAAATGAAATATTTTGACTATAGATTTGCTCGAGGGAGAAGAGATGGTATGTCCAAATAGGCATAGGTTAACTAAATGGTGTTCACATAGCAATGGGGGTTATGTCAAATCTTAAGAATTCATTTATCAACGAATAATTAGGAAGATAGGTGGATTTAGGGTGCTTGCTCCAGTAGATGTAGTTACATCTAATCCTTCCTCTTGACCTAATCAAACCTGAGCTAAGTACCAGAGTGTCCCAGCAGGAGTCTTAGGATATGGCATCAGGACCTGCTGGTGCTTTAAGTCCACAATAATAACTATTAATTAATTAATTAATAAAACCGACCAAATTAATTAAAGTGCAAGATGGAGCGGTGAGGTCGGCAGCTTAATTAATTACCCACCTGACGGTCCAATAAGCTAAGTTTATTAGTAACCTAACTGTCCAACCTACCAGCCCATCCAATCTCCATATTCTTTTTTATGCATACTTTCTTGGGTTGACTGTTTGAGTTGGGAGGGAAAAATATAGGATGAAAAATAAATTATTTTAGAGAAAGAATTAAATAATATATTTTAATTACGTTAAAATATTATGACTGTTTAAATTTGAGATCTGCAACATAAATATTATGTTTGAACCATTAAAATGTATGTCACAAAAGTGAAAACAAAGGCGTTATCTATTTATAACTATAAAAAAAAATATTATGAAAATCAAAAAATAAAAATTTAAAAATGGAAACTAAAAGCTAAAATTGACAATTTGTTCGGTTAATATTTTTAAAAATAAATTAAATTAAAACCCAGGTGAGTGCACGTTTTTTTTTGTCCTGGATTAAATAATAATTAGAATGATGAAAATGCAAAAGTATACAAATTAGAAAATATTATAATAAAAATAATTGTAATTATAATTATTTACTTAATTATATTTTGAACTCTCCTTTATTGGTACAAGAATGATCCTATTGTATACGAAGGTTGAAAAAAGATGAATATGTTGAGTGGAAATGCATCGAGCTCTATTATTTATTTTCAACCACTTGTTTCTTTAGTGAGTTACAGCGAAAATAGAAAATAGAAATTAAAAATTATAGTGAGCGATCCCGATCCCTAGTGGGATGGCACATTCAACAAGTTTATACCTCATAGATAGTGCGCTTTGTACATGGTTTATACTTTATAAAGAGTGAGGCTTGGCAGAGACAATAAGAGGAAATTTCCGTTGAGTGGTCAATCCGGGAGCTTCAGTTACATCCAAATCCTCACTTAATTTTCCAGGCAGTTCCCAATCAAACAAGTGCAGAAGATTGGCCAACACAAGCTCCATAATGGCAATGGCAAATCTACCCCCTGGGCACCCTCTTCTTCCAAATCCAAATGGAATCATATGAAAGTCATGTCCTTGGATGTCTACAGAACTATTCAAGAACCTTTCAGGCATAAATTTGTCAGCTTCTTCCCATGATTTGGGATCCCTCCCAATTGCCCAGGCATTGAAAAAAACTGTTGTGTTGGCCAAAATGTCATATCCATTTACTTTGACGTCTTCAGTGGATTCTCGCGGAACAAGTATTGGTACTGGAGGATGTAGCCTTAGATTCTCCTTGATTACTGCTCTCAAGTAGTGCATTTCTGCAGTGTCATCCTCAGTTACGCTTGGCTTACTTCCAACAATGGCTCTGATTTCTTTCTGCACTTCCTTCATGACTTGTGGATGCCTCACTAGCTCACTCATCGTCCATTCCAAAGCTATGGAAGTAGTGTCGGTACCAGCAGCTAATATGCCCTACCAAATGTGCCATATAGATTGTGATTAATCAAAATTCATTCATTTGATTCACCTACAAATCATCTAGTCAGCTTGCACAACCAAGGTCTTGACATCATGGAAGCAAAGAGAGTAGAATCTCCCATCTTTTGTCAAAAAGGGATCTCATCAGCTAAGACATAATCATCTATGGGAGGGACAGATAAGGTTCATCTTGTATTGAAATTTAATCATAAGATGAAGACGTTTCAAAGTCTTGACCATTACATTGGAAGGCAACACTTTTGGATTCATTAAAAGGCCTAGGAGCTTGAACTCCACAATGTGTAGTTCATTCTATCATCATCCTAATCCCCTACCTATTTTCAAGGTTAAGCTTGTAGCCTCCAATAAGAATGTTCCATAATTAACTAACTAAGCTTTATACTAAGTGCAAAATATTAGACTTTAAATAAAGTGCTCAAGAATGGAAAATATTTGTCGAGAGGTTTAATGGTTCCAACCTTCCATGTTGGCATTTAAAAAATGGATAATCATATTTGGAATCTAGAAGAACTTCAGTTATGCTTTTTGGTTTTTCTTAACTAGAACAAGAGAAACGCAATAGACTAAATAAATAAATGAAGTAATACAAAAGTGATGTAGCCTTACGAGGATCATTGCTTTTAAATTATCTCGATCCATGAAATGTGCGCCATCCGTGCTACTCTTTTGAATGTCTAGCAAAATATCCACAAAGTCCATTTTCTCTTTACTTCCACTAGCCATATGTTCATCGACTATGTTATTAAGAAAAGCATCAATCTCTTCAAATAACTTCTCCACTCTCTTATTTAAACCATTCAAATAATTCATCCACCCAAGCCACGGAATGTAATTCCCCACATTAAAAGCACCCAACAGGGCCCCCATCTCCCCTAGTAGCTCTCTAGACCTCCTCCCCTGATCTGCCCCTTTCCTATACTTCCTCCCAAAAGCCACCCTACAAATTACCGCACTTGTTAGCGAAGCAAAAAGATGACTTAAATTAACCAAACTACATGCACGATTACACTGGGTCTTTGTCGGGGAGCATGAAGGCTTGAGCTCTTTACCCTTAAATGCAATGTGAGAATATTCTTCAATTTTTTTCATCATTATAGTTGTCTCTTCTTCTCTAATGGTTCGAAAGGAGCAAACTCGAGCTGAGCTAAGAAGCTGTGTCATGTAGATGCCCCTCATTTGGCGCCAGTGTGGTCCATACGGTGCATTGAGGACGTCCTTGTTGTAAAAAAGCCTGTTCATAATGCTCGAATAGGGCCGGTTTGCGAAGATGGTGTCATAGGCTTTTGTGATCTCGCGGGCTACATCAGTAGATGATACCACAAGAGTGGGCAATTTGCCAAGGTGGAGTAGCATGAGTGGGCCATGATGATGAGCCATGACTCTAAGAGTGCGGTGGGGGAGTGAGCCGAGCTGATGGAGGTTTCCTATAATTGGAAGCTTTGACGGTGATGGTGGGAGGTTCTTTTTGGGTGCTTGAGTGGAGAAGAATAGCCATTTGAAGAGAAAGATGAGGAGAAAGGGGAAGAAAAGAGACAAGGGGTGGAAGATGGTGGCTTGTACTACGTTATGCACTTCCATAGCCAATCCCCAAGTTGGGCCTTCCATTGGTCACTCTTAAATACTATATATGGTAATGGTAGTGGGAGGATCTATGTCATCTCTTGTGTGTGAGTACTACCACTTTTATGTATTATTGAAAATCAGAATAACTAATTCTGTAATTGCTTAATTTATTTAAAAAAAAGAGTTGTTTGGAAGGACCTTTTTCGATGCCAAGATGTTGATGACATACAATTTGAGACCCAATTCACATCAATTTTTAGCGTGCATCATATTAATTCATCACAAATTCAAATGTGAACTCAATCATAATTTAATTTTTGGATTATATACACCTCAACAACTACTTGACCTTTTCTGCAATTTCAAAAAGAAAATGACGCTTGAGGAAGACTCTCTCTGATGCCAATTCAAAAATTAAAACTTGGACTACATTAATTTTTGGCATCAATATTATGTTAATCACAATTCTAGCTTTGACCCAAATTTCTTTTTTGTTTTTAAATGTATTTGACAATAAAGATATACTTATTGTCTATTCCGTTAGGTGTGCAATCAATTTCAAGCATAGCTTATATCTTGATGTAGTATAACTCTGGGTATGGTAGACTTATCCTTTAAAAAAAATGAAAATGCTTTAGTATTTTAAGTTTAGCACCTAATTTATTTTTTCCCCTTACCTGTTTTGATTTCAATTATTATGGGAACCACAATACATTAATTTATATATAAAGTCCAAAATATGTGGGCTCGAGGAATACTCACTTAAAAGATTTTGGGCCATGAATTTTGGGTGGCATAAACTTCAGTATTAATAGACCTAGATCCAAATTGGACCTGGGTATTGAGTACGTGGATTCACCAATTAGATGGGTCGGGTCAACCTGGGTTTAGTGGATCGGGTCAATGGACCTTATTTAATGGGTCGTATCCGCCAATTAGATTCGGGTCATTAGACCAATTTCATAACACTTTTTTCTTTACTACGTTGAATATGAAAAAAAAAACAGAGCATAAAAGTAAAAACCTACCTTTGGTCTTCAACTCATCTTTTTTTTTTTAGGTTAGTTTTTACTTTTATGTTCTGTTTTTTTTTTTTTTTTTCATTTTGTTGTAAAGCATGTCCTTATATAGGCAAATACATTGGCATCGCAAAGGTTAACCACATAATGAACCAATATGGGGACATACCAAAGGTTGTAACCTATTATCTACATTGTCATATATATAAATATACATGTTTTACAACACTTTTTTTTTCTTATTTTCTTTTCTTTTTTAGCTTTCTACAAATATTTTATGTAGTTGTCAACAAAAATTAAAATGAATTTTCTCATGTGTCGATCTTGTGGTTTGAATTTTAATTTTTGAATTATCAACAACTCTACAATCGCTTAATTTATCAAAAAAAAAAAAAAAAGTCACTTGAGTTGTTTGGAAGGACCTATTTTGATGCCAAGATGTTGATGACACACAACTTGAGACCTGATTCACATCAATTTTTAGTGTGCATCATATTAATTTATCACAAATTCAAATGTGAACTCAATCATAATTTAATTTTTGGGTCGTATACAACTCAACAACTGCTTGACCTTTTCTGCAATTTCAAAAAGAAAATGACGCTTGAGGAGGCTGATGCAAATTCAAAAATTAAAACCTGGACCACATTAATTTTTGACATCAACATTATGTTAATCACAATTCTAGCTTCGACCCAAATTTCTTTGTTTTTAAATGTATTTGAAATCAAAGATATATTTCTTGTCTATTCTGTTAGGTGTGCAATCAATTTCATGTACAGTTTATATCTTGATGCAGTATAACTCTTGGTATGGTAGACTTATCCTTTAAAGAAAATTAAAATACTTTAGTATTTTAAGTTTAGCACTGATTTTATTTGTTTCCTATACTTGTTTTGATTTCAATTATTATGGTAACCACAATACATTAATTTTACTAGGGAGCATTTTAGTCTTTGTACATATATTAGGTTATTTGTTTCCTATACTTGTTTTGATTTCAATTATTATGGTAACCACAATACATTAATTTTACTAGGGAGCATTTTAGTCTTTGTACATATATTAGGTTTATGTATTTTGTTCTTTGGAAGTTTGCTTTGAATACTGAACGTAGGCTAGTTGTGAGCGGAATAGTTCTCTCTCTCTCTCTTGCTTTCACTCTCTTTCTTTTTTTCTTTCTCTTTGCAATTGTACCATGCAAGTCTGACTCTTTACATGGTATTAGAGCGCAGCTGATCTTCTTCTTGCCGATCGTCTTCCTCCCTATTGAAGCCTCACTGTTGTTGTTCAAAGTTCTTCTCCTTGTCGTTGTTCACAGCTCTTCTCGCCCTCGTCGTTCAGAGCTCTTTCTACCTAATGAAGCCAACTCCTTTTTTCATTTCTCTGGTTTGATTTCTCTAGAATACTGCCAACGTTGCCGAAGTTCCTTTTGCAGTTGTTGTCGTCATTCGAACCTCATCGCCCCATTCAGTTGAAATTCTATTTCTGTTGTTCCCGTCGTTTCATCGAAACTCGTACTCCCTCCAATGATGCTGTCATTGTCGTCCTTCTCCGAATGCTGCATCTCTGCATTTCGTCACCCACTCATCTCGTTTGTGGTCTCTCAATCTCAGTTTATTAAACCTGGACAGGCTAAGAGATCGTGGCCCTAAAACACGGCTTGAAATAAATAAGTGCAATGCTATTTTTCATTTGAAGATAGTTGTTTCCATTGATGAGTGCAGTTATTACAAGCAAAATGATCATAGGAATGCTCAATGCTCATTATTATTAAGTAAGGGATAACAACATGCTTGGAAGACTAGGCATTCTCACATTGCAGACACTACATTATTAGAAGAGTCGTCTCCTACCATGCCTACACTATCTTTTATTGCAAAGCAGTTAAAGAAGCTTCTTTCAACATCAGAGCCTAATGTCTTATCCGTTTCTCCCTCTATAGGTTTGTCCTCCTCATCCACTTCACGTATATCTCCATCTACTTGGATATTTGACTCAGGTGCTACTCATTATATGTCAAATAACATCTCTTTATTTACATCAACATCTTCTACCTTGACACCTTCATCTATTTTGGCTTCCAATGGTACTCTAATGTCATTGGTCGGTGCTGGTTCTATCATTTCATCCTTCTTGTGTCTTTCTGATGTTTATTGTATTCCTCAACTTTCATTAAATTTGATTTCTATTAGCCAACTTTGTGATTCTAGATATAGTGTTTCTTTTACTCCAACCTCATGTTTTATGTAGGATCCACATTCCAAGAAGTTGATTAGGATCGTAGAAAGGGGGGACTGTATGTGTTAGAAGAGCTTCGACTCAAGGAATTTGCTGGTTCAAGTGTTGACTTGTCCTCATTTCGTTTGACTTCCAATTCCTCTACCTTTTATTTATGACATTCAAGCCTTGGACATGTTTCTAGTTTTCGACTGAAATTTTTGGCTTCCACAGGTGTT
Source organism: Malania oleifera (assembly GCF_029873635.1). Lineage (NCBI taxonomy): Eukaryota > Viridiplantae > Streptophyta > Magnoliopsida > Santalales > Ximeniaceae > Malania > Malania oleifera. Next base: position 24,735,146 of record NC_080429.1, on the reverse strand, counting down.
TTAGGAATTTTATCTTCCCATGATATTTTTTATCGTAGTGGTCGTAAGCTTGCGAAATTCTCTATTTTTTCATTTAATAAAAGTACATCAGTGTCCCTTTCACCCTTTGATCTAATCCATTCTAATTTTTGGGGACTAGCTCCTATTGCCTCAAAGGGAGGGTCTCAATATTATGTTTCTTTCTTTGATGATTATACTCATTTAATTACTTGGATATATCTTATGAAGAAACGTTCTAATTTCTTTAGCATTTATAAAATGTTTCATGCTTTGATTCAAACACAACATTCAACTGTCATTAAGTGTTTTAGGTGTGAATTTACTTTTACTAAGTTTTCCTCCCTACGTACCTCTGATGGCACCATACATCAATCATCGTGCACAAACACTCCTAAGAAAAATGGTGTGGTTGAAAGAAAACATCGACACATCATTGAGACAACTTGCTCCCTTCTTCTTTCTGGTGATGTTCCCAAAGTTTTTTGGGGAGAGACAGTTCTTACTACCACATATTTGATTAATAGAATTCTACTGCTCTTAATTTGGGAGTTTCTTCTTATGAGAAATTGTACGGTAAGGCCCCAAAGTATTTTCATTTGAGGGTATTTGGTTGCACATGTTTTGTCCTTCGTCCTCATACTGAGCGCTCTAAGTTATCTGCACGATCCTCTATGTGTGTGTTTCTTGGTTATAGTGATGGACAAAAAGGATATCATTGTTATGATCCGGTAACACAAAAACTTTATGTTTCTTGTCATGTTACCTTTCTTGAACACATTCCTTTTTTCTTTATTCCATCTAGCTCTAACACCTTAAATGAGTCTGAACTTGTTAATATTGATCTGTTTCCTTGTGATATTGATTTAGGGTCTTCGCCAGTTGCTCCTATTTCTTCTCCTTGTTCTTCACTTTCTTCTGCAGGTACAAATCCCATATTTTCCTTGGCAGACTCCTCTTCATCTTTCAATTTTGTGGACACTGCATCTTCTTGTTATCGAACGTGACTGTGTAAGCCCCCTTCTCATCTTGATTCATACGTTCTTGCATCTAATTCTTGTTATTCTTATAATTTTGCTACTTTTTTAGTTTCTCTTCATTCCCATTATGAGCCTGCTTCCTATAAGGAGGCAGCTCTTGACCCACTTTGGCAACAGACTATGAATGAAGAACTTGTTTCCTTGTATAAGACCAGCATGTGGGAATTGATACCTTTTCCTCCTAGTAAAAAGGTAGTGGGATGTCGCTGGGTCTACAAGATCAAAACTAAGTCTGATGGTTCTATTGAAAAATATAAGGCTCTTTTGGTTGCAAAAGGGTTTACTTAACAAATTGGTTTTGATTATAAGGAAACATTTGCACTAGTTGCTAAGATGACATCTGTACATACTTTGATTGCGATAGCTTCTATTAACCTGTGGAACCTATCACAATTAGATGTAAAGAATGCCTTCCTAAATGAGGATCTCAAAGAGGAAGTTTATATGTATCAAGCCCCTGGTGTTTCTCATCATCTAGGGGAGGTTTGTAGATTGAGAAAAACTTAGTATGGTCTTAAACTAGCTCCCAAAGCTTGGTTTGAGAAGTTCTCTAAAGTACTTTGTTCATTTGGCTTCCGCTCAAGTGATCATGTTTCTGCCTTGTTTACTCATTATACATCTGCTGGGCATATTATTTCTCCTAGAGGTTATCTCCTTTCTAAGCCTAAATATGCAGCTAATGTCATTCAAAAAGCTCGTCTTACTAATACTCGAACTGTGGAAACTGCTATTGAACTCAATGTTCATTGGCGGATCCAACTTTATACTATACTATTGTTGGCAGTTTGGTTTATCTCTCCATCACTCGACATGTTATTACATATGCAGTTCATATTATGAGTCAGTTTGTCTCCTTTCCCACTACGATTCATTGGGTTGCTGTTCTTCGTATCTTGCATTATATCAGAGGGACATCGTATCAGAGTATATTACTTCCTTCTACATCTACTTTGAAACTTAGTGCTTATTCTGATGCTGATTGGGCTGGAGATCCTACAGACTGCAAGTCCACAACTGGTTTCTATATTTTTCTTGGTGACTCTCTCATTTCCTAGAAAAGCAAGAAGCAATATGTAGTTTCTCGTTCTTCTATTGAGGCAGAGTATCGTACCATGGCTTCAACTACTGCTAAAATAGTTTGGTTGCGTTGTTTACTTGCTGACATGGGTGTCTTACTTACTGAACCCACTCCTATGTATTTTGACAACACCAGGGCTAATTAGATTGCTCATAACTTTGTCTTTCATGAATGCACTAAGCATATTGAAATTTATTACCATCTCACGCATCATCATCGTCGCCTTGGTACACTACAAAAAATAAGGTTATTAGTAACAGTTTTGAATTAATCGCTATATCTGCCGTTATTAATACTTATTAGTGATAAATTTTTCAAACCGTCACTAATAATAGAGTATTAGTGACGGATTAAAACTGTCACTAAAAACCCTAAGTCCATCACTATAAATTCTACATCGGCTCGATCAAAAATCGTCACTAAAGCCATAGTATTAGTGACGGTTGTAAATTCATCACTAATGTTATACTATTAGTAACAGTTTGAAATTCGTCACTATTTCTCACAGGCAACTATTAGTGACGGTTTTCAAACCATCACTAATACTCTAAAACTGTCACTAATACTATATTATTAGTGACAGTTTGAAAACCTTCACTAAAACTCTTAAAAAAGAGAGGCAATTATTAGTGACGATTTTGAAACCTTCACTAATACTTAAATTGGAAATTATTACTAATAATTTTAAATTAATTTTTTTCAATTATTAGTTCCTATAAAAATATGTAATTACATTTTCGTATATGTAACATTAAAACATAATTGCTAAAAAATTCATAAATTATTCAAAATTCAAATTCAAATTTAAATAAAAATACAAATATATTATACAAATTCAAATTCAAATACAAATATATTATAAAAATTCAAATTTAAATACAAATACAGTATACAAATTCAAATTCAAATACATTATCCTTCCCTTGCTCCCTCGATCTCTGTCACAAAAACATCACAAAGCCGACAATCACAGCCACTGAGGTCATCACGATCACCACTGCCCAATCGGACTCCATCGACACCCATAGCGCTGTCCTAAATATATAATGGATCCACCATGATGGTGATGCGAGCTTCGACAGTACTAAGATACCATGGCTGCATAGGCGGCTATGGCTTGCTACGGCGTCATCCTCGAGGGCGAAGTTCTCAAACAATAAGGCTCAATATACTTCTAGGGCCCAACTTCAGAATCCTCGACCTTGATGGTGATGGAGCAGATGACGAGGTCATAGAGGGTGATGAAGGACAATGAGGTCATGGATGACAGAGAAGGACGACGAGGTCCTGGATGGTGGTGGCTGCATCAACAATTCTTTATCTAGTTTACCCGGAGTTTCTTTTCAAAATTGATTTGAAATGCGATAAGTCTGTCCATGTAGAAAAAATGAATTTTAGCCTTTTATCCGATGAAAGGCTAAAATTTGTTTTGTCTACATGGACAAGCTTATTGCATTTCAAATCAATTTTGAAAAGAAACTTCGAGTAAACTAGATAAAGAATAACCATCCACCCCACTATAAGAGTACCTGAACCTCCTGATTCTTACCTCCATGTCCATCATAAACTCCAAAGAATAAAGTGAAAGCATCCAAAACAGGATATGCAGCATACTAGCAAATCAAACATTCATAGTCAATAACAAAATATTCATACTATTAGTAAGGAGTTAATAAAGTGTTCACATATCGTAGCTTGTATGTGCATAAGAAACCAATTTTAACCACACAATGCAAGCGAATAGCATTAATGTGACACCAGATACGACAGCTGAATCAAACCTGCAGAATTTAGAACTAATCATTGTATAAATCAAATTTTTTTGCTAATTCTTTTGACAAGGTTTTAACTAAGGAGAAACCTTAACAAGAGATTAAGACATGTACAAAAACAACACAAATTACAGAAAGTGAAACCTTGTCACAAATTGTAGCTCAAAACCCCCAAACAAAAATCTAAATACTTCACTTAATCAGCCTCAGTTCGCCCCCAAAAGTCAAGAAACAGCACTCAGACGCATCCATGGTTCCAATTAAAAACAACACACATACCAAATAAACCCTAAAACCAGAAATTCAAACCCAACAGTAATAATTCAAGCACCCAAATCCCTAACTCCTAGCCCCAAGCTCTTCAGATCACAAACTGACAAACCCAGCTCAAAACCAATAGTAATTGAACTAGTAAAAAAAACAAGAAAACACCAAGTTCAACAGAAACGGTAACAATACCTGCCTAATAGTGCTAAACCCAGCTCTGAATCCAAGAAATCACCGTCGTTCCTTAACTCACAGAAAATAGACTGACTTACTTGAAAAACTTTGAAACATAAGATGTAAAAATTACTTCACAAGAGCAAGAAATTGGAAATTTGGGGTCAATATTTGGCAAAATAAGCAATATTACTTTTCTGAGCTCAATGCAAAGCAGAAAGTAATTCATCTAAATCTAGATGTCGAACACAAGCCTCACAAAACAATATATAAAGATAGTAGAACCTTAACCTTCTGAAGATTGGTGACTTTCTGGTAGAGTTGAAGCACGAGCTCCAGATCGGCATTGGCATTCCTGTTCCTTATGTTGGCAGCTACAGCGGCCTTGTTGTCTCTTATCCACTTGAAGTCTATTGCAGCCCTCCATTGATGCTTCACTGCAGAAACACATAGACCCAATTAATAATTAAAATAGAAATGGAAAATGGAATCGGTGAGAAAGAGAGACAACCATTGTCATCAGGTGCAGAGATGGGAGTAGCTTGAACAGCGAAAGCAGAAATAGCTCTAGTGAGAAATGGCGGGGGTCTTTGAGGACAGTGATGGCTGGAAAATAAACCTAGGGATAGGGATAGGTATAGGGATAGGGTTCTGGAGAATGGTCTGAAGATGAGAGAAGAAGAAGAAGAAGGCAGAGGGGTAGCGGCAAGTTTTAGGCTTCGGAAAGTCATCCCACCCATCGTTTTGCCATGGATGCAGAGATGGAGGAGACGCTGTGGGTGGTGCTGCGAGCATGGAGGAGCAAGGGGCAGAGGGAGGAGCAGAATGAAATTTAGGGAAAGAAAAGATGGTAGGAGGGAGAAGGAGGCGGGAGTAGAAGAAAGAAGAAATTAAGGTGGGGATGTTAGATTTTGAGCATCAGTGACAGTTTCAAAACCGTCACTAATACCCCCTTATTAGTGACGGTTCTCCCAAACCGTCACTAATACCCTTAACAATTTCTTTTTTAATATTTTTTAAATAAAAAAGCTATTAGTGACGGTTTCAAAATCGTCACTAATACCCCCCTTATTAGTAACGGTTCTCCCAAACCGTCACTAATACCCTTAACCATTTCTTTTTTAATATTTTTTTAAATAAAAACACTATTAGTGAAGGTTTCAAAAGCGTCACTAATACCCCATTATTAGTGACGGTTCTCCCAAACCGTCGCTAATACCTTTAAAATTCTTTTTTAATATTTTTAAAATAAAAACTCTATTAGTGATGGTTTCAAAATCGTCACTAATACCCCCTTATTAGTGACGATTCTCCTAAACCATCACTAATACCCTTAACCATTTCTTTTTTAATATTTTTTAAATAAAAACACTATTAATGATGGTTTCAATACCTTTACTAATACCCCATTATTAGTGACGGTTCTCCCAAACCGTCACTAATACCCTTAATCATTTCTTTTTTAATATTTTTTAAATACAAACACTATTAGTGATGGTTTCAAAACCGTCACTAATACCCCATTATTAGTGACAGTTCTCCTAAACCATCACTAATACCCTTAACCATTTTTTTAAAATATTTTTTAAATAAAAATACTAGTAGTGACGGTTTCAAAACCGTCACTAATACCCTTAACCATTTCTTTTTTAATATTTTTTAAATAAAAACACTATTAGTGACGGTTTCAAAACCGTCACTAATACCCCATTATTAGTGACAATTCTCCTAAACCATCACTAATACCCTTAACCATTTTTTTAAAATATTTTTTAAATAAAAATATTAGTAGTGACGGTTTCAAAATCGTCACTAATACCCACTTATTAGTGACGGTTCTCCCAAACCATCACTAATACCCTTAACCATTTCTTTTTTAATATTTTTTAAATAAAAACACTATTAGTGACGGTATCAAAACCGTCACTAATACCCCCTTATTAGTGACGGTTCTCCCAAACCGTCACTAATACCCTTAACCATTTCTTTTTTAATATTTTTTAAATAAAAACACTAGTAGTGATGGTTTCAAAACCGTCACTAATATCCACTTATTAGTGAGGTTTCTCCCAAACAGTTACTAATACCCTTAACCATTTCTTTTTTAAAATTTTTTAAATAAAAACACTATTAGTGGCGGTTTCAAAACCATCACCCCTTAACCATTTTTTTAAAAAATATTTTTTAAATAAAAACACTAGTAGTGACGGTTTTGAACTAGTAGTGACAGTTTCAAAACCGTCACTAATACCCTAAAATCGTCGCTAATATTTTACCGAAAAAATTTTTGCGTCGAAAATTGTTTACCGCGCTGTTTTTAGTGACGAAAGTATTAATGACGGTTCGTAAAAACCGTCACTAATACCAATTTTTAGTGATGAAATTGAATTCATCACTAATACTTTCGTCACTAAAAACTAGTTTTTTTGTAGTGGTACCATCTCTCTCCCATTCATTTCCTCTACCGTGCAGCTGACTGACTTCTTCACATAGTCCCACACTATTGGTCGTTACCAGTTTCAACTCAGCAAACTCTCGATGCTTCTTGGTGCGCCATCGTGAGTTTGAGGGGGGATTTTAGAAAATATATATTTCACTTGGGCCATTTTATTCTTTATACATATATTAGGTTTAGGTTTATATTATTATGTATTTTCCTCTTTGGAAGTTTGTTCTGAATACTGAACGTATGCTGGCTGTGAGCACAATCGCTCTCTCTCTCTCTCTCTCTCTCTCTCTCTCTCTCTCTCTCTCTCTCTCTCTCTCTCTCTCTCTCTCTCTCTCTACTATTGTACCATGCAAGTCTAAATCTTTACAAATTTATAGACAAAGTCCAAATTTTTTTAAATGATCACGGGTTGAGTCCACATATTCAACTCTAAGGAGCCTCCTTAGTCAAACCAGGATCTAGATAAGTTTCATTTTTCTCACTTTCCTTTATTTTCTTACGAATCAAAGGATTTTTTTTTTTTTTTTCTGAATCAATCTAAGCTTGTTTGGGTTCTGTTTGGTTTTAGAGATTAACTTGGGCTTCTGTTTGATTCTAAAGATTAACTTGGGCTTATGTTTTGGTTTTGGGTTGACTTGGGCTTTTGTTGGGTTTTGAGCTAAGCCCATAGTTGGGCTGAGAGCTCTCAGCACATGATCATTTAAAAAATTTTGGGCTTTGGGGCTCAGAGCTAAATATGTGGGCTCGACGAATGCTCACTTAAAAGATTTTGGGCTATGAATTTTGGGTCGAATAAACTTTAGTATTAATAGACGTAGATCCAAATTGGACGTGGGTATCAAGTATGCGGATCCACCAGTTAGATGGGTTGGGTCAACTTGGGTTCAGTGGATAGGGTCAATGGACCCGATTTAATGGGTCATATCCGCCAATTGGATTCAGGTCATTAGACCAATTTTAGAACACTTTTTTCTTTACTGCATTGAATATGAAAAAAAACAAAAACAAAAACAAAAAAAACAAAAAAAAACAAAAAAAACAAAAAAAACAGAGCATGAAAGTAAAAACCAACCTTTGGTCTTCAACTCTTTTTTTTTTTTTTTTTTTTGCATTTTATTGTAAAACATGTCCTTATATAGGCAAATACATTAGTATTGCAAAGGTTAACCACGTAATGAACCATTATGTGGGCATACCAAAGGTTGTAACCTATTATCTAGATAGTCATTCACATAAATATACATGTTTTACAACACTTTTTTTTCTTTTTCTTTTTTTTATTTTCGCTTTTCCTTTCTACAAATATTTATGTAGTTGTCAACAAAAATTAAAATGAATTTTCTCATGTGTCAATCTTGTGGTTTGAATTTTAATTTTTGAATTATCAACAACTCTGCAATCACTTAATTTATTAAAAAAAAAAAGTCACTTGAGTTGTTTGGAAGGGCCTTTATCGATGCCAAGATGTTGATGACATACAATTTGAGATCCAATTCACATCAATTTTTACCATGCATCATATTAATTTATCACAAATTCAAGTGTGAACTCAATCATAATTTAATTTTTAGATTATATACAACTCAACAACTACTTGAGCGTTTCTGCAATTTTAAAAAGAAAATGACTCTTGAGGAGGACTCTCTCTGATGCCGATTCAATAATTAAAACCTAGACCACATTAATTTTTTACATCAATATTATGTTAATCACAATTCTAGCTTTGACCCAATTTTCTTTTTTGTTTTTAAATGTATTTGACATCAAAGATATATTTCTTGTCTATTCCGTTAGGTGTGCAATCAATTTCATGTACAACTTATATCTAGATGCAATATAAGTATGGGAATGGTAGACTTATCCTTTAAAGAAAATTAAAATACTTTAGTATTTTAAGTTTAGCACCGATTTTATTGTTTTTCCCTTCCCTGTTTTGATTTCAATTATTATGGTAACCACAATACATTAATTTATATATAAAGTCCAAAATATTTTAAATGATCATGGGTTGACTTGGGCTTATGTTTTTGTTTTGGGTTGACTTGGGCTTTCGTTTGGGTTTGGGCTTAGCCCATAGTTGGGCTGAGGACTTGGAGTTGAATATGTGGGCTCGGCCCATGATCATTTAAAAAATTTTGGGCTTTGGGGCTTGGAGCTAAATATGTGGGCTCAACAAACGCTCACCTAAAAGATCTTGGACTATGAATTTTGGGTCGAATAAACTTCAATATTAATAGACCTAGATCCAAATTGCACCTGGATCTTGAGTATAAGGATCCACCAATCAGATGAGTCGAGTTAATCTGGGTTCAGTGGATTGGGTCAAAGGACCCGCTTTAATGGGTCAGATCCGCCAATTGGATTCGGGTCATCAAACCATTTTTAGAACACTTTTTTTTTTACTGCGTTGAATATGAAAAAAAAAAAAAAAAAAGAGCATAAAAGTAAAAACCAACCTTTGGTCTTCAACTCCTCCAATTTTCAAATCTCCTTTGATCTGGTCTATAATTCTAAATCCCAAATTCTAACTTTTAGAACCTCCATGACCTTTGAATTTAGAAGGTCAACTCTCCAACAATTTCCTCAAGCCTTCAATCAAAACTTGCTCTGATTTTCTCACTAAAATTGCTTGAATGACTTCCTCAAACTAACTCTCTGTATTCACCATGTGAATATCTCTATGTGTCCTCACTCTTTCAAAAGCCTCTATTTATAGGACTTAAGGAGTAATTTGCATTTAGTTTGATTAATCAGTCAAAATCAAATCAATCAATAAAAATTAAAATAATTTTCTAATTTAAGTTGATTAATCAATTTTAATTTGTTCAATCAAGTAGCTAATCAATTTTTTTGATATCCTAGCTAAATTTTTATTGTGCGTGCGTCCTAATGATTTTAAAAGTGTAAAGAGATATTTCAAACCTCACATGTATTAGTTTTGAAAGAGGTTTATTTAACAAGATCCCTCGTTTGGAGGTCTTATCAGACATTCCTAATAGCCATTTGATTTTTATTTTCCTTTTAAATTTATTTATTTATTTATTTATTTGTTTATTTATTTATTTATTTGTTCTAAAGGAGTTAATTAAAGACCATTATATTCAATTTATGGATTATTCATGATGGCTGAACTCTCCTCGCATAACTGAACTTTCAATCCCAATTTTGGTGAAAGCAGACTAAGATTACTGATTCTTTGGTATAAGAATAATTTAGAAACCAATCAATGAATTATAACCAGGTGATTAACCACACCAAGGTAAATAACAAGTTAGTAGCAATTTCATCAAAATTTAATATTATTTTTTCCTCGCCATTTCGGGCTCTTTTCCGAGATGTTGCGACATCCATGAGCCATTGAAGAACCTTTTATGCCCATGATTTACGGGTTTTGAAGGGGGGGAGGGGCGCAAAAGTTTTTATCTTTTTATTTTTGGGTGTTTGGATGGAGAAGGGGAGCCATTTGAAGAGATACGGGATGAGAATGAGGAAGAAAAGAGAAAAAGGTTGGAGGCTGTCCATAAAGATGCCAGTAAATGTTGAAATTGGCTACAAAAATGGAAACAAGCGCTTAACTCATAAAGTAAAAATAGGGCCTTTTGCTCTAATAGCAAGCCATGGAATAAGATGGCCAGTGCTATTAGTTGATATTAGTTTTTCATTTCACACATTTATATAAGGAATAGTCCATTCTTCTATCCTATGATAAATGTAAATGAATCTAGGTTGATGAATATCCCCTTTTCTCTTATAGATTTTTAAATAGATTGGTAAATATATCATGTGCATTGTACATGATTGTATATGAATAATAATGTAAAATATTTTTATAATTTTTAATAAAATTTAAAAATATTTTTAATAATATATTGTTATAATTTAATTTATAAATATTAAAGTGTGGATATTTAAAATTATTTATAAGAATTAATACTTCGTAAATATTATAAGATAAAAATATTAATATAAGATATTATTATGATACCATGTAAATATAGGAATAAGAAAATTCTTATAAAACTTATAAGATATTATGTTATCAATGCTCATTTTGTCCGAGCAATTTTGCACTAAGGAGTTGAGAAGTTTAAACTCCAATCTTCTTTTGATCCTTTTTATTATTTTGAACTTTTTTTTTAATTGTATTTTACCAATTTTGACCGCACCAAGTGATTTCGTATAGTGCAAAATTATAAAATAGGGTTGATAGTATAACGCCCCCAACCCAAGGGTGGGGCCCAAGGTGTCATGAGACCATCCATACGTCTCTGATACCACATTTATCATGCACGCAGTGGAAATAATTAAACATTCTCCATTAAAATACTAGAGTACTATATTACACGACCAAAAGGGAATTTCCATTTGTCCATATTACATAGCCAAAATTTTAAAACAACATAAGCTTAAAGACTTTAAAGTTCTTACAAACACTCACACTACACTACGCTAACCAACCCTTCCCTGAGGTCGCTAAGCTCAATCACCAGAAGGTCCTGAAAAAATGAGTTGTATATTGAGGTGAGACCCTTCTTAGTAAGGACGAATAAACTATTATCAGTGTGTGACTATCACGAGTTTTAGTATACACAAAATATAACCGTTTGTTAATCAACAACTGAGAAGACATATGCAGACTATACTCACACATACATAATCATTCATAAGCGAGAGGTCCCAAGGATTGGGGAGATTATAAGCTCATAACATGTAACGCCCCTTTGCTCTAATACTATTTGTAATTTTTCCATTTTTTATTTGGGTATGGCTACAGCTGATTCTTATCAAAGCACTCATCTTACTCAGCAAGCCCTTGGGCGGAGAGTTTTACTTCGCCATAATCATTCATGTATTTTTAATTCACATATATGTACTTACACACATTCAACATCAATCGTATCCCAGAATCCGCATACATATACTTTACATAATACTACAGTATATCCAAAATCATGAAACATTCAATTCACAAACATGTACTCACTCCCACAAATGAAAATGCGCATTTACTTCACAACCGTGGTTCTCAGGGCACCCCTCCCCATTGTTCCTCTCACTTTCTTACTCGAACACTTCCACAGTCACAACACACACACAACCCTATTCATAGTAAAAAAGTAAGATAACCTCCTCATGGCTGCCAACGTCTTACTCCATCTATATAAATGACAATATAACGACCTCCTCAAATCCTGCCAACGTTATATTGTGATTTATAACATGTATAATATAGCGAACTCCTCACTCCTCCCAACGTTATATCACAATTTACATGAATAATAACACAATACCATAACATATCAGTTAAATGCACCACAACAATCACAACCAGTCTATTATAAAGAGTTAATCTCATGCCACACGATTTAAGCATTAAACCATAATTTAATAAATGGAAATGGTCTACTCACTTTGATCATTTATGAAATACATTTAACGATTCAAAACCAATAATTTATTCAAATTAGAACGTTCATAAAATCCATTACTATAACCGTGTTCTTATAATTTGGTTTAATTGGTTAGTTTTGGAAATAACAACGGTTTACATAACCCTAAACTCAAAGACTTCTTTTAAAATGGATAGGTTTCGAAACAAAAGTGGCATTCATATACATAAACTTATATACACCATTTTAATTGGTAGAATTTACAAAAAGAATCGACATAATTTATTCCCCTTACCTGTTTTCCCAAAAAGGGTCCGAAACAAACGGGAAAGCAAAACCCTAGCTTTCCGAAACTCGCTGAGGAACGGGAGCCTTTGAGCCGGGAGGAGGGAGAGAGGATTAGAGAGCACGTAAGAGTGGTTTGGGAGGCTTAAGAGAGAGAGACACGAAGGAGAGAGCCGAAAATCTGAAACCCTAGCTTTTTAGAGAGAGAGGAAATCTATTTTTCTAAAAAAACAAATGAGCTTGCCTCTATTTATAGAATTGCTATCCCTTACAAAATCGTCAATAGTTTGACACTTAAAATGCTCTTAGTAGTTTAAACCGTCAACGGTTTTCTGAGATGGCCTCAAATCGTTGACGGTTTGGTGCAGAACCAAACCATCTCCATTATTTTTCTTGTTTTTCCTTCCCCTTTATTTATTTTCCTTTTTTTTTAATTTATTTTCCTTTATTTCCTAGGTTCGAGTCTCTAGAGATAGTAATTTTGATTTTGAACGCAAAAATTAAGTCTCTTTTAAGTCATCTTTGTCATTTGAGTGTCTTCTCCTTTGTTAGTGATGGAAGTAATTTTAGTGCTAATTAATTAATTATTTATTTATTTATTTATATTTTCAGAATCATTTGATCGATCGACTTCTAAGAGTTTGGAAGTTGATTTTGTAAGAAATATCTATATTATTTTATAAATATTCCCTTAAAGTAATTCACATTTCACCTTTATTTTTTGATTCCAATAACCATATTAAGTGATAGTTGTGACTGTTTACATTCTATATTAAGTGCACTTAGTAGTTATTTATCCAATGAGTGCATGAATTAATAGTTTTATTAGTGATAAAGTTACAAACTTTTCATATTTTTTCCTTGATGGATGGAATTAATGAGGGAGCTCGAAAGTCATAAGAGTTATGTGAAGGGTCCCTAGTCTTGCCTATAAAAAGACCCTTATATTTCATCAATCTATCCCATAAAATCTAAGGTAAGGACAAAAAGACACTTCATAAAATTATAGTTCTCTTTTCTAGAGATTGAAGTAGCTCTTAGTAGTATATTTACAAGTCAAGTACAATGGACAGAGGTACAAATTTCTTCCACTGCTCATGTTTTAAATATGTTATTCTGTTTGATATTCTTTCATTTGGTATCAGAGTCAAGCCTCTTAGCCTATGCTTGATTTGTAATATTGACTTTATTTGGAGTTTTTTTGGGCCTAAAGTTTTTTCACCCAAATAACTAATCAATCTTGGAAGTCAATATAAATGTCATGTGGCTTGATTTAAATTTTCGGGAGTAGCCATAGCATCCTAATAAAGCAAATCAACTTAAAGGTTTGTGCCACAATATGGTTATTGATATTAAAAATTGTAATTAAGTTATGAAGTCAGTGACCCGGCCCTATAGGGAAGTTGTTGATTTTATAATTTAGTCAGTATGAGAAAGTAAATTTATCAATGTGGTGAGGTTTCCTTAATGCCCTTAAGATAATGGGAAACTTTTTTTCATATTGATTAAATTTATTTGTCGTACTAGTAAATTCATGTGTTTTGTAACCTTGGTCCATAGGAAGGTGGAGTTTACTATACAAAGTTTTAATATTTTATTTCATAGCATTAAAGTCATTTCTTGGTTTTGCAGTTTTTTCTTTAGTTAATAGTGCACAACATGTTCCAATGCTTGAAGATAATAATTTTTCAAACTAAAAGGATTCCCTTATGTTTACTCTTGGGTACATGGATCTCGATTATGCATTTCGAGAAGTGAAACCACCTACCCCTAAGGATGGTGACGCACAAGAAATCTTTGATAAGCATGCATGGTGGGAGCAAACCAATCGTTTAAGTCCAATGCTCATAAAGTCCCGTATAGGAAAGAGCATTAGAAATGCGATTGGTGAGCATGGACATGTTAAAGATTTTTTGAAGGCATTCGAAGATCAGTTTGTAAGTTTTGACAAAGCTCTTGCTAGTACCCTAATGAAAAAATTCACTAGCAAAATTTTTGACAACTCTAAAAGTGTTCGTGATCACATCATGGAGATGAGAGACTTAACGGCTAGATTAATTCCTTAAAGATAGAGATTGAGGAACCATTTTTAGTTCACTTCATTCTGAACTCTCTTCCACCCGAGTATGGACATTTCAAAATTTCATACAACACTTATAAAGAAAAACAAACAATAACGGAACTCATGACCATGTGTGTTCAAGAGGAAGAGAGGCTGAAGCATGGCAAACCAGAAAGTGCTCACTTGGTAGCTCATGCGAAGTCAAAAACCAAAAAGGGCAAATTTGACCAAGGCAATAATAAGCAAAATTTGTCAAGAAATAAAAATGACGATAAGGCACTTAAATGTTTCTTTTGTCGCTAGAAGGTTCATGTGAAGAAGGATTCCCTAAAATACAAGAAATGGTTAGAAAAGAAAGGTAAACTCTTATCTCTAGTATGTCATGGATCTTTTTTTGTAGAAGCTCCTAAAAATTCTTGGTGGATTGATTATGGTTGTACAATCCATATTGTTAATACCATGCAGGGATTTCTCAACCTAAGGAAGCCAATGGAAAATGAGCGATTTGTCTATTCAAGAAATAAAGGACAATCCTCGATCATGGGTGTTGGGAAATTTAGAATAATTTTGCAATCGAGATTTGTTTTAGATTTAAACAATGTATTTTATATACCATAATTTGCAAGAAACTTGATTTCTGTTTCGAGGTTGGTTGTAATGGGTTATGGTTTCTTAATTAAAAATTTTGTTACTATACTTAAAAATAAAGTTTCTATTGGTACTGGTATTTTAGTTGAAAATCTTTTCAAGCTTGACTTGGATCCTGATTTTGAGCAAAATTATTAAAAATGTTACTGCTGGGATTAAAACGAACATTTTAGATGAAAATTCCTCTTTATTATGATATAAGAGATTGATACATATCTCTTTAAAAAGGATTAATAGATTAGTAAATTAAGGAATCCTTAAAACTCTTGATTTTATTGATTATAAGACTTGTTTGAACTGCATAAAGGGCGAGCAGACCAACAAGACATCTAAAGGTTCAAGAAGGAGCTTAGACATTCTTGAACTTATACAAACGGATATCTGTGGACCATTCTTCACTCCTTGCCTAAATGGTCAGAGATTTTTTATTTCGTTTATTGATGACTATTCTAGGTTTATATATCTCTATCTTTTGAATTAAAAATATGAAGCACTAGATGTTTTTAAGACTTATAAGGCAGAACTAGAGAAATAAAGGGAAAAGAAAATCAAGGTCATAAGATTTGACAGGGGAGAATATTATGGTAGGTACACAGAAAATGGACAAATGACTGATCCATTTGCACAATTCCTTGAGCAAGAAGGTATCGTTGCTCAATACAGTATGCCAAGCACACCTCAAAAAAATGATGTATCTGAAAGAAGGTATCACACCCTTATGGACATGGTAAGGAGCATGATTTCTCATTCCAATTTATCACTAACCTTATGGAGTGAAGCGCTAAAAGTTGTTGTGTATATATTAAATCATGTTCCATCCAAGGTTGTTCCCAGGACACCTTTTGAAAATTAGTATGGATGGAAACCTAGTTTGAATTATACACACATATGGGGTTGTCCT
Organism: Malania oleifera; assembly: GCF_029873635.1. Taxonomy (NCBI): domain Eukaryota; kingdom Viridiplantae; phylum Streptophyta; class Magnoliopsida; order Santalales; family Ximeniaceae; genus Malania; species Malania oleifera. The sequence continues at coordinate 24,719,083 of NC_080429.1, read as the reverse complement.
GTTGAGGTGGGGATTTATGATCCTCATATAAAGAAACATGATCCTAGGACAATCGGTGGGTTTTTCATTGGGTATGTGCTAAACTCAAAAGGTTTTAGGTTTTACTGTCCATCTTTTAGTCCAAGAGTTGTTGAAGTAAGAAATACAAGGTTTCTTGAGAATTGTGAACCTAGTGAAAGTGATCTTTCTTGAACTAGTAAGTTCGGAGAGACACGTGAACACGCTGTTGGGGGTCATTTGGTTGAATTGAGTCAAAATTGACTGCAAGGTCATCATGAACAACCATTCTCAGGACATAATTTTCATGAAGAAGAGGTTCAACCCGTAACAAGTAAATTGTTACAATTAGAATCTACTAAATCATTACCTAATGAGGAAGTTGTAGTTAGGAAATCCTCAAGAATAAGGAAACCTACAATTTCAAATGACTATGATGAATACTTGACGGAGTCTGATTTTGATGTTGGACCTAAAAAAGATCCAATCACGTTTTCATAAGCCATGAGTGCAGATAAATCTATTCTATGGCTAGATGCCATGAAAGAAGAGTTAGAATCCATGCATAAGAACCAAGTTTGGGATCTCATCAAATTACCAGAAGAGAAGGCAACTATTAGCTATAAATAGGTCTTTAAAACCAAGCGTGATGCTTCTGGAAATGTTGACCGATATAAGGCTAGATTGGTTGCTAAGGGTTTCACTCAAAATGAAGACATTGATTACCATGAAACCTTCTCTCCTGTTTCGCAGAAGGATTCATTTAGGATAATCATGGCTTTGGTAGCTCATTTTGATTTAGAGTTACACCAAATGGGTGTGAAAACGACATTCCTTAATGAGGATCTTGATGAAGAAGTATATCTAAGGCAGCCTGAGAGTTTTAGTGATGATAGTCATAAAGTTTACAAGCTAAAGAAGTAAATCTATGGTTTGAAACTGTCTTCCCGCCAATGGCATTTAAAGTTTCAAGAGGTTATCATCTCATGTGGTTTTGATGAGAACACTATGGATCAATGTATATACTTTAAGGAGAGCGGAAGTAAGTTCAATTTCTTGGTCTTGTATGTAGACGACATTCTACTTGCGAGTAATGATTTGGGTTCGCTATATAAGATTAAACAACTTCTCTCTTGAAATTTTGAAATGAAGGATTTGGGTGAAACCTCTTATGTCATTGGTATAGAGATTTGTTAGCTTTGGTACAATCCTAAGAGGGGTGGTGAATTGGGTATTTAAAAATTTTTCCCTTAGGTCAATCCACTAATCAGTAGTATTACGTAAGTCTAAGGTCAATCTAGTGCATGTAAAATAAATCAATGCTAATATTCAATGGAATTTAAACTGCAATGGAAATTTAATCAAGCATGCACGATAAAGCAGTAAAGGAGACAACACCCAGAAATGTTATCGAGTTTTGGCCAAATTGCCTACGTCCCCGCCTTGGCTAACAAGCACAAGGATTACCACTACAAACTCATTTAACGGGTGGAGCAGCACCTAAACAATCAGGTCAATTAGCACAGGGCTGACCTCAACCTTTACAACCATGTCAATTAACAGAAGACTGACCTTAACCTACACAATCCTTATAGGGTTGGATTACCACCCCCTCAGGCCACGTCTGGAAACACTCAGATTTTACAATCAAAGAATATTAGTACAGTGATTGTGCTTTCGTGTAAAGCAGATATGGACCCAATTACGCATAGTATAATCAATACACTACCAAAAGATAGGATTTGATAAGGTCAATGTAGTCAAAGTGTCTACTCTCAAATGATTATATGAGCGATGTAATTAGTGCGTGAGAGCGCAAATGATATGATCTTTGTATTACACAATATATTCAATCACAATGCACAAGCAAAGATCACAAGCACACTTCAAATATCTCAACCAATATTTTTGTCAATATAAACCACAAGAGATATTTAAATAATGGTTTGTAAAAATATTTATTTGATTTTTGTGATAAAATGATCATATGAATGAAAAGGTATAACAACAAATATCTTCAGCACGCAAGCAGATATCTCAAAATATTTCTCAAGGATAAGCACAGAGATATTTGAAAAACAATTTGAAAAATATTTTTGCAACCAAGACACAATATGAACTCTTGAGTATTTGCAATGATGATGCAAAACCCACAAGCTCTACGAAGTTTTCCTACGGAAGACTTATTAATGAAGTCTCCTAGAAAAACTTCAAACTTACTCTAGGATAAAAATATATATCAATCAACTAGAACAAACGAGAGTGTAAGCTTAACTAGATACTAACAATAGCACTCCTACTTAACAAGATTTGCAATGCGGATGAGTAAGAATGAAAAATAAGACTTGGATGTGAAAAATAGAGCTTTTGAGAATCATAGGATTTTTGCTAATTGTTTTTCTAATCTTGTTACTAATTATTCCAAATGAAGGGGTATTTATAGACAGCCCCTAAAATATAATCGTTAGGGACCTATTGGGAATAATTAGGAAAATTTTAAATCATTTTAAAATAATTAATCCTGTTTAAAAATATCTAACCACAGTAAAAAATTCAAGGCAACCCGAGAGGTTCGGTCGATCAGAAACATTTTCGGTCGACCCAAGTTCATATGGTTTGGTTGACCAGGCCGAAAATGAATTGGGGACATGGTCGACCAGATATATGTGTCAAGGGCAATTTTTCGAGGTTCAGTCGACTAGGAGAAAAATGAACTATGATCTCAGTCGACCGTAAAGGGCAATTTTTCCAAACAGCACGATTCGATCGACTAGGAAGATTTGAACTAGATGGTTCGGTCGACCAAATCGTTGGGACATCTCCCGAGAACCCTCGGTCGACCAGATGGTTGGAATTCATTTTGGGCTCGATCGACCAGGTGGTCAACAAGTTGACTCAAAGGGAGTTTGGTCGACCAGGCATAAACGAAATATATCAGTTTGGTCGACCAAACAGTGGTTAAAATGTTGACCTGGTCCAGGTTCGGTCAACCGGGCGTATTTGTACATGAAAGTACAGTCGACTAAAAGTACCTATTTAAAGCATTTCAATCCTATTTAAGCATGCAAACACCCTAATCAAATGAACAAACATATATGTGCATGAGTGAGTGTCCTAAGGTCATTTCAAAGTCTTTTTGAAGACACTGAAAAAATCCAGTGTCGATCGACCGAATGGTGTTCCCTAAAATTCATCTATGGTCTTGAGCTTATCCATCCTACCATGCAGGTAAGGCATTAATTATTATTACAGACCATTTTTCCTAATTACTATTACAGACACGAATAAATGTTTAATATAAATTACAACATAAAACGATCTTAAGGGTCTTTGTCTTTCTTCAAGTCCATGTGTGTGCACCATATGATACTTCCGATTGGTCCTGCACAAAAACTCATTCACCATTAAATATCATAGTACTTTCATAATCAAAACGGGATATGACAAATAAGGTCAACAAGATTCAATGTAATGCCCCAACCCTCTACGTGGGCTCGGAGTGCTACTAATCCATTCATTTACTTGATAATCTACATTCTAATATCATATAGTAGGAAAACATAATTATAATTCTGCAACACATATAATACCAAAGTTTTCTAAATCTATCTACATACCATAATAAACCATGTATCTACCTGTATTCCCACATATACACATATCTCCCAAAAATATTTCGTATTCGCAATACCAGTATGTTTCACAACCATTCATAATATCTAGAAGACTTAAAACATAAAACAAAAAAAATTGCATTCCCAAAAACATCACTAAAATGTTTATAACCTTTTTTTTTTCCTTATATCTCCCAAAAATGCTATAACACCTCCAGCTCTCTAAGCTTGATTTCGAGGAAATCCTGAAAAAGATAAATTAATATTCGGGTGAGACACATCTCAGTAAGGGAAGAAACAATATATTAAAATAGCGTGTGACTGATATGAGGTATATAAATATCATTTTAATATCATTTGCAAACCATTAATATAATACTGAAATCATTTTCTGAACCTACCAATCACATGCAAAGGTTTAACCCACAAGATTATCCAAGGATAGGGGTGATTACCCGCCCATACAAGTAGCACCCCTCTGCTCTGATACCAAGCAACCCTAATGTCACAACTAAAGCATACCAGGACACTCACCTTTCTTAGTAAGTCCTTAAGTATTAGATTGATCTTGTACTCATACAATTCAACAATAGCTTACTAGCAAAGGCCCTAAGGATAAAGAAATCTACCCACCCATACAAGTAGATTCCCTCTACTCTAGTACGTGATGCAGCTACTACCACATCTGAAGCTACTAGTGCACTCGCCTTTCTCAGCAAGCCCTCAGGCGAAGAGTACGCCTAACCCAATCATAACATGTTCTACATACGTAGGTACTTCTGATATCATAATTTATTATTCTCTTTGTCATTAATCAATCATACATTTCTATTCATGTTCATAGCTTAAACATTGCATTGCATTTTGTTTTACGTGATCTTCTGCATTACATCGTTCACATTTGTCATTTCATTGTCATAACATAACATTTTTATTTCATTTCCTTCGTACTTCAACTGGTCTTTAGCCATCATCAGTTAGTCTACAACTCCTTTTAGCTGTCATCAGTTAGTTTATATTGAAACGTATTAGATCTGCTAACATGACTGTCTTTCAGTTATCTTACATTTACATGGTTGCATTTAACACACACAGGCAACATTGTCCATATCATATTTTATTCTTAATACTTTATTTACTTAGTCTGTATCTCATACATTTAACATATATTTGCACAGAATCTCATGCCACACAATTTAACAATAAAAATTCATACATATTCTTGTAAAATAAGTCAACCCACATTTAGCATTTAATTACTGAAAATATAATTTTCATCTCTTACATAATTATCTAGAAAATTTTTTCCACTTTCTTTAGTTTATTTCCACAAATACATAATTAAATAAGTGGTCCTAGACTCAAAAATCATGGTTTTACATGGTTGACATTTTAATAATTCACACCAAAATATACATATAATATAACATAAATTAATACCTTTAATTTCATAAAATATGATTTAATATATAATTTCTCTTGACCTGATTTCTTGAACTATGCTAACAGGGATCCCGAAAAGATGCTTGCGGCGCTCACCTGGATCCTGAATCAAAAATCTTAAATTCCATTAAATTTATCATAAATAAAATATTATTTTAATATTTCTTAAAACCTTAAATACCAAATAAACAGTTATACCCTAAAATATAACCAATTTATCAAATTTCTCAAATCCCACTCTTATTTTGGAGTGGGGCTTAGAAAACCCCAATTGAAATTTTACTCCAACCAAAATGACGACAATCGCAACTAGGACCCTATGGTGTGCTAGATCATCAATTTGACTAAAGATCTAACGAGAAATTGAGAAATTAGGGAAAAGTTGTCTTATCCCAAGAATGGTGCCTAGGCCGCTCATACGCCAAATATGCTCTAGTAGAAATGTCGGTGGCCGAGTTAGGAACCCAACGATACCTTCCGTTTCTCGATCGGCCGAACATCCACCGAGAAATTGAGAAAAGAGAGAGATGGAGACGGAGGACTGACGGAGGGAAGCTGAGAGAAGGGAAAGGCGCAGGATTGAATTGCAGAAGGAGGAATCCAAATTCAAATTGGATTATGCTTCCTTTAATAAACCATATATATATATATATATATATATATATATATATATATATATATTACTTATCATATATATATATTTTTATATTGATATATATCTATCATACCATTTATTTAATTATTTTAATTTAATAATGTTTAATTAATTATTTGATTAATAATTATTATTTATTTATTTATTATTATTATTTTTTTCTTTCACACTATTCCTTTTTATTTGTTTACTTAATTAATTAGTTTAACCATGTTTAATTAATTAATTAATTAATAATTAATTTAAATTTTTTTTTGCAAGTTATTAGATTCTTCCCTCCTTAAAAGAATTTCGTCCTCGAAATTTTGCTATCTAATCAATCATTTTCTCATTTCAGACATTCATTAGCTCACAATATCCCAATATTTATATCAAATGAATTTCTACATTATCCACAATGAAATAAAATCATCATATAAACTTCTCAATCATCCATAGCCAAATTAAATATTTATTATCTTAATCATAAACTTATACCTACGCCCCTAATATTATCTGGCTCAGTCAGGATCAAAGAGTACACTTGCGATGGTCCAACTCTACCTAGAGGTACTTGCTGGTTTTCCCCCAACCCATAACCTCTAAAATCAACTAACCAACCTCATACCACACATTTCTATTTACTCCAATTTAAATATCAAGCACCCAACTGGACCACAAATCATTAAACCACAACACCTAAATTATTCTCCTTCAAAGATTTTTCTCCCTACAAATCAACTAACTTAACCTTTGAGTTCAAATTCCAAATTCTAATTTTTTTGCTCGGAAAAATCACCATCATGGATTTACCATGATTTTCTAAAGCTAACTACTTCTCCAAAAAAATACATAAGACCATCAAGGGATTTCTACCCCCAAATTTACAAAACACAACTCAGAATTCCTAATGATATCTTAATCTACCCATCCCTATCCTTATCGTAATTCAGTCCTATACTCTGGTATAATTACTTCCTAACCTAATACTCTAACATTTCCATATCCAGGAGATGTGAAATTAATCACACTTCCAATTTGACACTACTCTGATACCATCTGTAACGCCCCGACCCTCTACGTGGGCCCGGAGTGCTACTAATCCATTTATTTACCTGATAATTTACATTCTAATATCATGTATGTAGCGAAGCACATAATTATAATCTTCCAACAAATATAATACCAGAGTTTTTTAAATCTATCTACATACCATAATAAACCATGCATCCACCTGTATTCCAATATATACATATATCTCCCAAAAATATTAAATAATCACAATACTAGTATGTTTCACGACTATTCATAATATCTAGAAGACTTAAAACATAAAACATAAAATATTTGCATTCCCAAAAGCATTATTAAAATGTTTATACCTTTTTTTTTTCCTTATATCTCCCAAAAATGCTATATAAAACCTCGAGCTCTCTAAGCTCGATCTCAAGGAAATCCTGAAAAAAATAAATTCATATTTGGGTGAGACACATCTCAGTAAGGGAAGAAATAATATATTAAAATAGCATGTGGCTAATATGAGGTATATAAATATCATTTTAATATCATTTGCAAACCATTAATATAATACTGAAATCATTTTTTGAACCTACCAATCACATGCAAAGGTTTAACCCATGAGATTACCCAATAATAGGGGTGATTACCCATCCATACAAGTAGCACCCCTCTTCTCTGATACTAGGCAACCCTAAGGTCACAACTAAAGCATATGAAGGCACTCACGTTTCTCACTAAGCCCTCAAGTATTAGATTGATCTCGTACTCACGTAATTCAACAATAGCTTACTGGCAAAGACCTTAAAGATAGGGAAATCTACCCGCCCATACAAATAGGTTCCCTCTGCCCTAGTACTTTATGTAGTTACTGCCGCATCTGAAGCTACTAGTGCACTCGCCTTTCTTTGCAAGCCCCTAAGCAAAGAGTACGCCTCGCCCAATCATAACATGTTCTACATACATAGGTACTTCAGACATCATAATACATTTTTCTCTATGTCATTAATCAATCATACATTTTTGTTTATGTTCATAGTTTAAACATTACATTGCATTTTGCTTTACTTGATCTTCTACATTACATCGTTCACATTTTTCATTTCATTCCATTGTCATTTCATTGTCATTGCATAACAGTTTCATTTCATTTCCATCGTACTACAGCTAGTCTTTAGCCATCATCAGTTAGTCTACAGCTCCTTTTAGCTGTCATCATTTAGTTTACATAGAAATATGTTAGATCTGCTAACATGGCCATCTTTCAACTATCTTACATTTACATGATTGCAATTAACATGCACAAGCAACATTGTCCATATCATATTTTATACTTCATATTTTACTTACTTAGCCTACATCTCATACATTTAACATATATTTGCACATAATCTCATGCCATATAATTTAACAGTAAAAAGTCATATATATTCCTATAAAATAAGTCAACTCACATTTAGCATTTAATTACTGAAAATAGAATTTTCATTTTTTACATAATTATCCAGAAAATTTCTTCCACCTTTTTCAGTTCATTTCCACAAATACATAATTAAATAAGTGGTCCTAAGCTCAGAAATCATAGTTTTACATGGTTGACATTTTAATAATTCACATCAAAACATACATATAATATAACATAAATTATTACCTTCAATTTCATAAAATTTGATTTAGTATATAATTTCCTCTTACTTGATTTCTTGAATTACCCCAACAGGGACCCCGAAAAGATGCCTGCGGTGCTCACTCGGACCCTGAATCAAAAATCCTAATTTCATTAAATTAATCCTAAATAAAATATTATTTGAGTATTTTCTAAGCCCTTAAATACCAAATAAATAGTTATACCCTCAAATATATCCAATTTACCAAATTTTCCAAATTCCACTCTCGCTTTGGAGTGGGGCCTAAAAAACCCCAATTGTAAATCTACTCTAGTCAAAACGACGACAATCGCGACTAGGACCCCATGGTGGTGTTTGATGGTCAAATTGACTGAAAATCTAATGAGAAATTGAGAAATTAGGGAAAAGTTACCTTATCTCAGGAATAGTGCTTACGCCACTCTCAGAGACGGAGAAATGACGAAGAGAAGCTAAAAGAAGGGAGATGCACAGGACTGAATTGCAGAATGAGGAATCCAAATTCGAATTGGATTATGTTTCCTTTAATAAACCACATATATATATATATATATATATATGTATGTATATGTATATATATACATATTTAAATATTACTTATCATATATATTTGTATACTGATATATATGTATCATACCATTTATTTAAGTATTTTAATTTAATAATGCTTAATTAATTATTTGATTAATAATTAATATTTATTTATTTACTATTATTGTTTTTTTCTTTCACACTATTCCTTTTTATTTGTTTACTTAATTAATTATTTTAATCATGTTTAATTAATTAATTAATTCATAATTAATTTAAACTTTTTTTTCGGGTTATTACATTCTTCCCTCCTTAAAAGAATTTCGTCCTCGAAATTTTACTATCTAATCAATCATTTCCTCATTTCAGACATTCATTAACTCACTATATCCCAATATTTATATCAAATGAATTCCAACATTATGCATAATGAAATAAAATCATCATATAAACTTCTCAATCATCCATAACCAAATTAAATCATTATTATCTTAATCATAAACTTATACCTGCGCCCCTAACATTATCTGGCTCAGTCAGGATCAACGAGTACACTTGCGCTGGTCCACCTCTACCTAGAGGTACTTGGTGGTTTTCCCTCGATACCATAACCTCTGAAATCAACTAACCAACCTCATACCACACATTTTCATTTACTCCGATTTAAATATCAAACATCCAACTTGACTGCAAACCATTAAACCACAATACCTAAATTATTCTCCTTCAAAAATTTTTCTCCCTACAAATCAACCAACCTAACCTTTGAGTTCAAATTCCAAGTTCTAATTTCTCTGCTCGGAAACATCACCATCAATGGATTTACCATGATTTTCAAAACCTAACTAATTCTTCAAAAAAACACAGAAGACCATCAAGAGATTTTTGCCCCCAAATTTACGAAACACAACTTAGAATTCCTAATGATATCTTAATCTTCCCATCCCTGTCCTTATCGCAACTCAATCCTATACTTTGGTATAAATCATTCCTAACCTAATACTCTAATATTTCCATATCTAGGCGATGTGAAATTAATCACACTTCCGGCTAGACACAGCTCTAATACCATCTATATGCCCCCACCCTCTACGTGGGCCCAAACTGCTACTAATCCATTCATTTACCTGATAATCTACATTCTAATATCATGTACATAGCGAAAAATATAACTATAATCTTCCAAAAAATATAATACCAGAGTTTTCTAAATCTATCTACATACCATAATAAACCATGCATCCACCTGTATTCTCATACATACACATATCTCCCAAAAATATTCAGTATTTACAATACTAGTATGTTTCACAACCATTCATAATATCTAGAAGATTTAAAACATAAAACATAAAATATTTGCATTCCCAAAAACATCATTAAAATGTTTATACCCTTTATTTTTTTCCTTATATCTCCCAAAAATGCTATAAAACATCGAGCTCTCTAAGCTCGATCTTGAGGAAATCCTGAAAAAGATAAATTCATATTCGGGTGAGACACATCTCAATAAGGGAAGAAACAATATATTAAAACAGCGTGTGACTAATATGAGGTATATAAATATCATTTTAATATCATTTGCAAACCATTAATATAATACTTAAATCATTTTCTGAACCTACCAATCACATACAAAGGTTTAACCCACGATATTACCTAAGAATAAGGGTGATTACCCGCTCATACAAGTAGCACCCTTTTGCTCTGATACTAGGCAGCCCTAAGGTCATAACTAAAGTATACCAGGGCACTCACCTTTCTCAGTAAGCCCTCAAGTATTAGATTGATCTCATACTTACACAATTCAACAATAGCTTACCGGCAAAGCCCTAAGGATAGGGAAATCTACCTGTTCATATAAGTAGGTTCCCTCTCCTCTAGTACGTTATGCAGCTACTACCGCATCTGAAACTACTAGTGCACTCCCCTTTCTCTGCAAGCCCTCAGGTGAAGAGTACGCCTAACCCAATCATAACATGTTCTATATACATAGGTACTTCTGATATCATAATACATTATTCTCTTTGTCATTAATCAATCATACATTTCTATTCATGTTCATAGCTTAAATATTGTATTGCATTTCGCTTTACGTGATCTTCTACATTACATCGTTAACATTTGTCATTTCATTCAATTGTCATTTGATTGTCATTGCATAACATTTTCATTTCATTTCTTTCATACTACAATTGGTCTTTAGCCATCATCAGTTAGTCTACATAAAAATATGTTAGATCTGCTAACATAACTGTCTTTCAGCTGTCTTACATTTACATTGTTGCGTTTAACATACACAGGAAACATTGTCCATATTATATTTTATTCTTTATACTTTACTTAACCTGCATCTCATACATTTAACATATATTTGCACAAAATCTCTTGCTATATAATTTAATGGTAAAAATTCATACATATTCCTGTGAAATAAGCCAACCCACATTTAGCATTTAATTACTGAAAATATAATTTCCATTTCTTACATAATTATCAAGAAAATTTCTTCCACTTTCTTTAGTTCATTTCTACAAATACATTACTAAATAAGTGGTCTTAGGCTCAGAATTCATAGTTTTACATGGTTGGCATTTTAATAATTCACACGAAAACTTACATATAATGTAACATAAATTATTTTCTTTAATTTCATAAAATTTGATTTAATATACCATTTTCCCTTACTTGATTTCATGAACTAAGTCAACAGGGGCCCCAAAAAGATGCTTGCTGTGCTCACCCGAACCTTAAATAAAAAAAATCCTAAATCCATTAAATTAATCCTAAATAAAATATCATTTGAATATTTCATAAGCCCTTAAATACCAAATAAATAGTTATACCCTCAAATATAATTACCAAATTTCTCAAATCTCACTCTCGCTTTGGAGTGAGGCCTAAAAAACCCCAATTGGAAATTTATTCCCGTTAAAATGACGACAATCGCAACTAAGACCCTATGGAGGAGCCTGATCGTCAATTTGACTGAATATCTAACGAGAAATTGAGAAATTAGGAAAAAGTTGCCTTACTCTAGGAATGGTGCCTACACCACTCCCACGATAAATCTGCTTCAGTAGAAATGTCGGTGGCGAAGTTAGGAACCCAACGGTACCTTTCGTTTCCTGATGGGCCGAACATCCGCCTAGAAATTGAGAAGAGAGAGAGACGGAGATAGAGGACTGAATTGCAGAATGAGGAATCCAAATTCGGATTGGATTCTACTTCCTTTAATAAACCATATATATATATATATATATATATATATACATTTTTAAATATTACTTATCATATATATTTGTATACTTATATATATCTATCGTACCATTTATTTAATTATTTTAATTTAATAATGCTTAATTAATTATTTGATTAATAATTAATATTTATTTATTTATTATTTTTTTCTTTCATACTATTCCTTTTTATTTGTTTACTTAATTAATTTGTTTAATCATGTTTAATTAATTAATTAATTAATAATTAATTTAAATTTTTTTCCAGGTTATTACATTCACAAAGATAGACAACAAAGAATTTAGGATTTGTCTCAAAAGACTTACATTGAAAAGGTTTTAGAGAGGTTTGGTATGAAAAACTGCAAGTTCTCAGTAGCTCTCATTGTCAAAGGGGATAAACTTCGAAAAAACCAGTCACCCCACACATGCATTGGAAATGGAGCAAATGAAAAACATTCCTTATGCATCTGTTGTGGGAAGTTTAATGTATGCTCAAGTTTGCACTAGACCTGACATAAGTTTTGTCATTGGATTGTTGGGTCGCTACTAGAGTAACCATGATTCCAACATTGGGTAGCTGCAAAGAAGGTGATGCGATATTTGTAAGGAACCAAGGATTACATGTTGACTTTCAGACACACTGATTTTTTGGAAGTAATCGAGTATTCATATTCATATTTTGTTGGTTGTGTAGATAACAAAAAGTCAACCTTTGGATATATCTTTCTTCTTGCTGAAGGAGTTATATCCTGGTGGAATGTGAAACAGAAAATTATTGCTACGTCTACTATGGTGGAAAAATTTATAGCCTACTATGAAGCATCAACACAAGCCTTATGGTTAAATATTTTTATCAATGGTCTCAAAATTGTTGATTCTATAGAAAGATTGATAAAGATTCTCTGTGGTAATTCTGTTGCAGTGTTCTTTTCTAAAAGAAATAAAAGTGGAAGCAAAAACAAGCATATCAACATAAAGTATCTTAGTGTGAGAAATTATATCACGAAAAAATTGGTTACAGTTGAACACACCACTATAGACTTGATGATTGCGGATCCAATGACCAAAGGTTTGCCGCTTATGCAGTTTAAGGGTCATGTGGATAATATGGGTCTTTGTGGCATTTAGTTTTTTGTTTTCTTGTATTTGTTGACATTTTGTCATACAAAGAGTTATTTTGATGAATTATTCAGTTTTACGCGTATAAAGATAAATTCATCATATCCATCGGGATATTAAGGTTGAACCTGAATGACGTTGAACATTTATAAAGTTTTTCTTAAAGTGCTTACTTATGAAGTATTATGCATTGTAACACATAAAAGGGAATGTTTAATAAATAAAGCGCTACCACTATGGTTCCTTGTGTAGTATGACTTAAGTGAGTTGGAGCAATCACAATAAAGATTATGTGCATGCAATTAAAGTTATATCATGACTCATTTAGATAAAGAATCTGTGTTATGTGATATAAGTGGGAGAATGTAAGAAATATTTATATTATTTTATAAATATTCCCTTAAAGTGATTCACATTTCACCTTTATTTTATGGTTTCAATAACCACATTTAAGTGATAGTTATGATTGTTTACATTCCACATTAAGTGCACTTGATGGTTATTCATCCAATGAGTGCATGAATTAATAGTCTTATTAGTGATAAAATTACAAACTTTTCATATTTGTTCCTTGACGGATGGAACTAATGAGAGAGCCCAAAAGTCATAAGAGTTATGTAAAATGTCCCTAGTCTTGCCTATAAAAGAGTTTGTGTATTCCATCAATCCATCCCATCAAGTCTAAGGTAAAGACAATGAGACACTTCATAAAATTATAGTTCTCTTTTCTAGAGATTGAAGTAGCTTTTAGTAGTATATTTACAAGTCAAGTACAATGGACGAATGTATAAATTTCTTCCGCTGCTCAAGTTTTTAATATGTTATTCTGTTTGATGTTCTTTCAGATTTTTTTTTCTAATATTTTAAATAGGAACACTAAATTGATTGTCTTTTAAGAAATCCCAATTTATCTCTCAAAACGAAAACTAACATATTTGGATGGATCAAATTTTGTATTGACTTAAAATTGTCTAATTTTTAAAGTAAAATTGATTATTTTAATTGGCTTGATTTTGCAACCTTAACTTTTGGGGACTGAATTAAATTACTTTAACATACTTGACTTCATCATTCAAATTTGGCCCCTTTTAGCCCATGCATATTTTCAAAAACAAAAAATTTTGAAATTAATAAATTTTAAAAAAAAATGTTTACATTTAGTGTTCATTTGCAATTTGCTCTAAAAAGCAAAATTGCATTTGATGAAATTTTTCGGCTGCCTGACCTCCTTTTCGATAACCTCTGGTCCCATCCTAGCCCATCACCCTTGTGCAACTGCACTCCTTCTATAACATAATAAGCCCGATTTCCCATTCGGTGTCATCATCATTAAAAATAGCAAATTTATCACTATAACTACAATTTATTATTCTAAAATATTCTTTTAATTATTTATCAATATTTTAAAATATTTTTATAATTATGAAAAATTTATTTCTATATTTTTCTAACTATATATGCTATTTAACTTTTAAATATTTCTTTTATAATTTTAAAAGAGTTTAAAACATAAAAAGTCATAAAGAATGGTTTACAAAATAAGGAAGGGAGGTAGATAATATTGTAGACACCCTACTTCGTCTAGGGCTTATATAAAAAAATTGAATAAATTTTATTTCATGGAAGAAAATACAAAAAAAAAAAAAAAAAGAGGAAGTATTGCAAAAAATTTGAATACACCAATTTTACATTGAAAAGAACATAAAAGTAAAAAAAAAAAAAAAGAGAAAAATAGACAGAAAATAAAAATAGGAAAATTCGGATTCTCCAAGTCCCAAATGTCCATGATGGCACTTGCATACACACAAAGGAGGCAATTAGAAAAATCAGTAATAAAGATTGGTTGATTTGTTTCTTAATTTGATTGATTTGCAATAAATATTGAGTAATCTATTTTTCAATTAATTTGATTGATCTGTTCTTAGAATTGATCGGTTGAGTTTAAATATCCTCAAGACGCACATGGAAGAAAATAAGCAATAAAGTTCAAGTTTCAAAGCTCCCAAGCCTATACTGAAAGTTTTCTTTAAGAATGAAATGACACAGATGGAAGGATAGACAATTAGGAAATCAACCATAAAGATTGATTGATATGTTTCTTAATTTGATTGATTCATTTTTTATTTGATTTTAATGTTGGTCAATGCTTTCAAGACTATAAATAGAGGCTTTTCGAGGGACATAGACAGACATTTGGAAGCAATCGTAGAGATTCTCACACAATCACAGAGAGAACACAAGCAATCATAAGAGAAATCAGAAAGCCCTGATTAAAAGAGGAGCATATAGGGTTAGATAGACAATCCAGAATGAGCTGAGAGTTTGGAATTTTGAAGAATTGAATAATGAAGAACCTATAGGTGGTCTGAAAAAGATTCAGGGTAAAGATTCAGAGTCAGAGATTCAAGGAACAGTAGAGTAAAAGGTTAGGAGCAAAAGGAGCAGAGCAACTAGCGTTGGACCTGAAGAATAGAGGAGTTAAAAATTGAGGTTGGTTCCCTTTTGGATTTTGTGCTTAATTTTACTTTTAAATTACACCAATGTTTGAAAATACAATGATTTAAAATACCAAATTTTTTATCTGCTGACTCTAGATTCAACCCATTGGGTCGGATCTAACCCCTTGATCTAAGGTCTGACCCATTGGACAAGAGCCGACCCACTAACCCATAACCCATGACCCATAGGATTGGTATTGACCCATGACCCAAACCATTAACCCAACATTTGGCCTATCCTCAATTAATTTGCCTAAGCCCAAATCCCATATTGGGTTCAGATTGGCCCATTGGATAACTTAAGCCCAGAATCTCAAACTAAATTGGGCGTAGCCCAAGTTGGTTGACTTAAGTCCATTCCCAAAGTTGAGCCTCTTTTTTATAAATTTTGAAAAAATTTGGGGATATTTCTAAAGACCTCTTTGCTCAAAATTGAAAGATTTTTCTCGAATTTTGTTTGGGTGCGTCCCTATATTTTTTAAAAAAGGGCAAAAGGATATTTTAGACCTCACTTGTATTAGTTCTGAGGGAGGTTTATCTTTCAAGATCCCCTCGTTCGGAAGTCTTATTAGACATTCCTAAATTGTACCTTAACCATTCCCTTTTTAAGCTTTTACTTATTTATTTGTTTTATTTTAGAAGGAGTTAATTAAAGACTGTGAAGTTCAATTTAGGGATAATTCATAATTAATTAGGTGAAGTTCGTAGAACGAGTGTATAGGGGGTATTGATACATCCCCCTCACATAATTGAACTTCCGATCCTAATTCTAGTAATAACAGACTGAGATTGTAGGTTCCTTGGCCTAAGATTAGTCTAGAAACTAATTAAATGAGTAGTAATTAGGTTTTCAAGCCGCCCTAAGGTAAATAATAGGTTAGTGACGACTTCATTTCAATTCCCAACATTTATTACCCCTCGCCCGTCCCGAGGCACCTTTGCCCGCTGAGGGCACATTGTGACACTTGTTCTTAGATTTTCCTATGGGTTTGTTCCATGTTTTATTAGGGGATGTCTTACTTTCCTTAATGTAAATTATTGGTCATGATTGAAATCTCTTCTTTTAATATAAAAAAATTATGATGAATTAAATTAACCAACTAATTTGATTACTTGAAAATGCTAACTTGAGTTGTACATGAAAGGAGCCTTAAATCAGGTTGGTGAAAATAGGATATCCACATACCTTATCTAAAGGGTAGTTTGGTTTACAAATTAATCCTCCTAATAGGTATTAATGATATCTTTCAACATTTCATTTTTCATATGTATATTAGAACATTTTTTCAACTCTGCAGTTAATTCTACATAGAATGATTTCTCTTTCTCTCACTTTTTACTTTGAAAAATATTCATTTAAATAAAGAATTTCTAATCCTATTTTGGTAATACAAATATCACAGTAGTAATGGCCATTTGCATCTCCAGCTATCTTTCCTAAATTATTTTCTCACAGCTCACGCCAACACTCCCCCTCAAGTTGATGCATATACAAGTCATTGATGCACAATGTGTTGAGTGAGTTGTGAAACTTTTTGCTTGATACCGCCTTTGTGAGTATGTCTACTAGTTGGTCTTCAGACTTCACAAATGGAAATCGAATAATTTTTGCCTCCAGGTTTTACTTTGATAAAATGTCGATCCACTTCCATATGTTTTGTACGATCATGTTGAACTGGATCACGTGATATTGCAATAGTAGCTTTGTTGTCACAAAAGGGATCCATTTTTGAAGTAGAGGTGAAACCTAGTTCATATATTAGTCTCTTGATCCAAAGTAGTTCACAAAGCCCTTTTGCCATTCCACGAATTTCTACTTCAGCACTAGAAAGTGCTACCACCTTTTGTTTCTTGCTTCTCTATGTAACAAGATTCTTGTTAGCCTAACAAGGGTTACGACTCTTATTTTGATGATAACAAATTAAGGAAATTTAATATGTTTCAAAGTTGTAATGTTTCAAGAATCAAACATTAGAAAGCTCAAGATCAAGTAATCAAAACAGTACAATGAAAACATACAAACGAGTGATTCAAGTAATGCTCAGATCAAAGGGTGGCAAAACTCAAAGTTTGACAAATACTACGAAAGCTCAAAGAATGTTGTAGCTCAAGACAAGATGGACTCAAATCAAGGACATACATGAAGACTTCAAGAATTTAAGTTTTAGAGTCTTAAGGAAGTCTTTTGTAATTACTTCAAGTAAAAATCAATATAAAAGCGTTGAAGCTCGTTAAGGATAATCAAAGACCTAGAAACCATATTTTAAATACCTTGAAATATAATTTATTAAGTTATATATTATAAAGGTCCCACGATAAAAGAGTTTTTAAAATAAAAATTTTGAAAAACAAGTTTTTTAAAATGCTCAGGTGCCTGACCTAAAACCCACAGGCGACTGACCTTTATATGTTTTTTTAAGATTGGCAGTTAGAATGGTGACAGGCGCCTCATCATAGCTAGACAGGCGCCTGTCGTGTCAACTAAGGCGACTGACCTCGTTTGGACAGGAGCTTGCCAGTACACTGACTTTTAAAATTAAATTGAGACAGATGCCTGATCTTGTGAGACTGGCGATTGCCATTCGAGAGTTTTTAAAAAATTACAATACAGGAAAGTTTCAAAAATTAGTTTCTTGGGCTCCAAACTTCGTGCAAACTTGAAGAAAACTCCAAGTAAACTTGGGGAACAAGGAATACATTTTTTAAAATCTATATATATCTCCCAAGGAAAAGATTTTCATAACAAGAAATATTTCCAGCAATCAACATACACTTTAACATACTCTAAAGTGCTCTCAATTCTCGAAGGCTATCTTTCCCACATCTTGCTGATCTTTCAATCGAGTTTTTGCTGAACTTCTCACACCGAAATTGAGCATCAAGTCTGAATTTTTCGATCATAGAAAGATTGTAAACACCCCAATTTTACCCAAACCACTCTGAGAAGACCCAGCATGCTAAAAAGTTGACCTTATATTATTGAGTCTAGGTTTATTTCAAAATTGGAGTCCCAAGTATTTCAAAATTGGAGTTCTAGTTATTTCTAATTGAGTTTTTTTTTTCAAAATTGAGTCCTAGTTTATTTTTATTAAGTCCTGGTTATTTTATTTTAAATTCAGTATCAATTTGATTTTAAGTTGAGTCTGGATATTCTAGGTTGAGTCTTTCATTTTCAGAAATTTTGATTGAGTCCCTGAATTTTTTAGATTAAGTATCTATTTTTATTTTTTATTTTTGGCTTCGTGTTGGTAATAAAATAAAAAGAAAATAAATAAAAATTTAAAAAGAAAAGGGGCGGCAGATGCACTAGGGTTTTGAAAATCTTTATAAAAAGGGAGCACCATTCAACAAAGTCAAGGGGCGGAAGATTAAAAAAAAAAACCCTAACCTTGCACGCTCAATGTCCATCATCTCTTTCCTCCCTCATCTATCTCCCGGCGAGCCTCAAACTCTCCACATCTCCATCATCACAACACCATCACTGGTAACCCCTACATCCTCTCTCTAATCCCAGCAGACACAGGCACCCAACTCTGGCCTACTCCCCCCACAACCACCTCACACCTCACCGTCATCGTTGCCGACCAACACCACCTGTTGGGATTTCTGGTGTGGAACCGTTGGCAGCAGCACCTCCCCATGCAGCCCATGTTGAAATGAAGATTGGCGGACACCAATCTCTGCAGATTTTGTTGAAATATACAACCACCTTCTTTGATTTTACTCCCCCCCTGTGTGTATATATATATGTGCAGCAAGGTGTGGCTGCTGTGTGAGTGCATGCGAGTGAGTGTATGAAGTTATGTATGTGTGTTGCAGCAGTGTAGCTGTGAATGCAAAGAGATGGTGTGTGCACAGAGTGCGGTGTATGTGCTGTGCGCAGAGTTGTGTGTGTGCAGAGAGCAGAGAGTTGTGGTGAGAGAGAGAGTTGAGCAGTGTGGATCCTCTTGTATTTTTCTCCCAGTATAGTGCAGTGGTGTGTGCTTCATGGACGTAGGTCAGGTTGGACTGAACCACGTAAATTCGATGTTTTAGTGTGGATGTGCTTTGTGATTTTTCTTCATGTGTGATTGTTGCTCCAGGTTTAATCTCCAACAATTGGTATCAGAGCTTGGTTGGAATAGAATCACCATTAAGAAAAATTCCCAGATTTTGAGCCTCTGCCCAGTAGCTCAAAATTTAATTTTGAGCCTTCCATCAAACTCCTCTCACCGAGACGAAGCCAATCGCTGTAACCGGAGCTCGAACGGAGCTCGGACAACACTGCACGTGCCACCATGCGACACGCTGGAGAAAGACGCCTACGCAGGCGCCGTTAATGCACCAGTGTCTGCTCGTCATGGTCTGCACGCGCACCCAGCGTCCTCCTCGCCCGAACAAACATAACCCGACCCGACCCAGAGAAGCCCTCAGATCGGATCAACCCAAACCGTTCCAGATCTGGGGGCCACGTCAGCGCTACTGCATCCGTGCCACGTTAGCCAGACCTGCGCCCCGTTAGCACACTACATCAGCGCCCAGCCAACCGCCACGTCGGCGCCATGTGGTGCCGAGTAAGCGGCCAGTCAGCAGCCATGTCACCGTCACATCAGCAGGGTCCGCGCGACACGTCATCAGTCCATACCATTGACATCAGCAGTGGGTCCCACGAGGTGGGCCCAAGACATGTCAGCAAGTGGGCCTCGTGGTAAGTAGGCCCATGCCACGTCAGCAGGGGATTGCTGTGCCACGTCAACAAACAGCGTTACTAACTCCGTCAGGGAATATTCCGTCCGTGAATGGAATATTCCTTTAGAGTTGACCAAATCTAACTAAAAGTGACCAAGCTTTTCGAAGCCATTTTAGGTCCATTTTTTGAGTGACTTAAGCCAATTCTAGGGTTTTTGGTCGTTCCGGATCGAACCGTGCTATCCGATTGAGCTAATTCCATCTCTAGATCAGCAAATTAAGATGTCTATCAAGATGATGTTGGCAAAGTCTGTTGCCTTCAACATCAAGCACTTGAAAACCACCAAGTCCCTTATGGATGCGCTATTTAACATGTATGAGCAGCCATCAGCCACGAATAAGGTACATCTAATGAAGAGATTGTTTACCATGAGCATATCTGCAGGTGAAAGCTTTAGCAGATACCTGAATAATTTCAATGAGTTGTCGGATCAACTCGCCTCGGTCGGGATTACATTTGACAGTGAGATCTGTGCCCTACTAATTCTCAGTCAGCTGCTTGAGAGTTGAAAGGTATTGTCACTGCGATCAGTAGCTCTGTAGGAAAATCGAAGCTAAAATATGACGAGGTTATCAGTATGATTTTGTCAGCCTTGAATGTGGAAAGCTGAGGAAAGGGAAGCGAGCATGGACGATCTAAAAATCGTGGTAGATCCAGGACCAGGAAGTCCAAATCCAGAAATCCCAAAGGTTCCTAGGGCACAAAGAATGTTAAGTGCTGGAACTGTGGAAAGACCGAGCATTTCAGAAACCAGTGTAAAGGTCCGAGAAAGGAATCTGAGGCGAAGACAGAAGCAAATCTCACCTTTTCCTTACAAGAAAAAGATTCTTTGATATGCTCTTTGGAGAGCAAAAAGGAGTCTTGGGTGCTAGACTCTGGAGCTTCATTCCATGCCACTTGCAGCAGAGATTGCTTAGAGGAGTACACACGAGGGGATTTCGGTAAAGTGTACCTTGCAACGATCAACCTTGGGACGTAATCGGCAAGGAAGTTGTGAAGATCAATATAAATGGGTCAGTATGGAAGCTGAAGGATGTCAGACATATTCCAGACCTGAGAAAGAATTTGATCTCAGTTGGTCAACTGGCAGATGAGGGATACACGACGAAATTCATTGGCGATGAATGGAAAGTTTCAAAGGGTATACTAACGATTGTTCGAGGTAAGAAAAGCATAACACTTTTTATAACCTCCAATGCCTCCATGTCTATTTCAGTTGCTCTAGGAAATGACGACAACAACATCTGGCACCAACGACTTGGTTACATGAGCAAGAAGGAACTCAAGGTGATGCACTTAAAGGGAAAATTGAGTGGTTTACAATCACTGCAGATTGACATGTGTGAGGATTGCATAGTCAGGAAACAGAAGAGGGTTAGTTTCCAGATAAACACCCATGCCCTAAAGAAGTTTGTCAGGACACAACAGTAGAATGCCGAGAATCCTCATGTGGAGGAACCAGTGGAGCTGATCGTCGCACCACTGTCTCCTACTCCAGCTCCGGAGCTTAGGAGATCTACTCGGCCTCATGTACCAGACAGAAGGTACATAGATTATTTACTTCTTACAGATGGAGGAGAGCCCGAATGCTATGATGAAGCATGTCAGGTAGGAGATGCGAGCAAGTGGGAGCTTGCAATGAAGGACAAGATGAAGTCCCTCACCTCCAACAAAACGTGGAAGTTACCCAAAGGCCTTCACAACAAGTGGGTGTACAGAATTGAAGATGAGCATGACGGCTCCAGAAGGTACAAGCCTCAGTTGGTAGTCAAAGGCTTTGAGCAGAAGGAAGGGATTGACTATGCCGACATTTTTACACCAGTTGTGAAGATGACAGCCATCAGATTAGTCCGCAAAAATCTAGCAGACAGGAAGGTGGTGATTAGAGAGAAATTGAAGTTGTGCTCAACTTCAGTTGGTCTTCATGCTTGAAGATAGACATGAGCACATCATTTTCCTATACACTGGTTGAGATGCTACCTCCGTCTCCAAGTGGGAGATTGTTGGGATTTCTGGTGTGAAACCGTTGGCAGCAGCACCTCCACATGCAGCCTATGTTGAAATGAAGACTGGCGGCCACCAACCTCTGCAGGCAGATTTTGTTGAAATCTGCAGCCACCTTCTTTGATTTTACTCCCCCCTGTGTGTATATATATATGTGCAGCAAGGTGTGGGTGCTGTGTGAGTGCATAGGAGTGAGAGTGTATGAAGCTGTGTATGTGTGTTGTAGCAGTGTAGCTATTAGTGCAGAGAGGTGGTGTGTGTGCAAAGTGTGGTGTATGTGTTGTGCGTAGAGTTGTGTGTGTGCAGAGAGCAGAGAGTTGTGGTAAAAGAGAGAGAGAGAGAGAGACAAAGAGAGTTGAGCAGTGTGGCTCCTCTTGTATTTTTCTCCCAGTATAGTGCAATGGTGTGTGCTCCGTGGACGTAGGTCAGGTTGGACCGAACCACGTAAATCCGGTGTTCCAGTGTGGATCTGCTTTGTGATTTTTCTTCATGTGTGATTGTTGCTCTATGTTCAATCCCCAACACCACCACACCTTGTCGGTTGCTCTATCCAACCTCCATCTCTGAACCTTTAATCTCACCGACCTCAATCCTCCATTCTCTGCCTCTGTTCGCTGGCCACCATTACAGCAACTCTGGCCGAACCAGCAAGCTGCATGTCACCCTCGCCACTCATCGGCAACCATGAGCACCACCTCCTTCCTCCTCGGGTCGCAGCATCGGTGACAGCAGCAACAGCATTCACCATCACTAGCACCGCTCGCTCTCCAGCTCCGGCAAACCTCCCGTCTACGTCGAGCTCACCCAGTATCCCCACGACACCTTCTTCTTGGCCTTTAACCACTGCCAGCATCTCCACCTTCTACTCACCTTCAAGCTGGCATTCTCCCTCAGCATCACCTAAGCTTTCTCCATCCACCAATGTCGGCGTGACCCGTCTCAGGCAATGAGCCCCCATACCACCATCCGCCAACCTCTTTCCAGCCATACTCTCTGCTGTGAGGTTCTCTCTCACTCACTCACACATGCAGCCACACACCTACAACACACACTCCTTCACCCACTGTGCACACACCTGCACACACACTGCAACACACACTCCTTCACTCACTGTGCACACACTTGCACACATGCTGTTACACACATTAAAGCACACACACACCCATACACACACACACACACACACTCACAAGTATGTCTCTTTTTTTTTTTTTTATATCTATTATGCTATTTCATTGTAAAAAAAAAAAAAAAAAAAGCAAAAGGAAAAAAAAACTTTATTTATTTTGAAGATGTTCTGTATATTATTATTATTATTATTATTCTAGTCGGGTTTTACTACAAATATTAACTGGGTTGTTTTCATTTTTGTAGGGTTTTCGTTGAAACTTTTTCCCACATTTAAAGTGTCAATTTTTGTTAGATTTTGATTATTGTCATGCTATTGTGTTCATGTGATATTATTATTAAGTTTGGATTATAGCTATATTATTGTTGTATTTATGATTATTAGGTTGTTGACTATTGCCATGTTATGATTATTTTATTATTATTAAATTTTGATTATTGTCATGATATTATTATTGTATTTATGTTTCTTTGATTATTGCCACTTTAATAGGCTCATATGGTATATAGTATGATATTATTACTATGTTTACATTTTGTATTACTTATTATGGTATCTTTAGTATATTAGCATATATAACTTATTGGTGTTTTTTTTTTTTAGTATTTTAATATATAGGGTATTACTTATTATGGTATCTTTAGTATATTAGCATATATAACTTATTGGGGTATTCTTATTATTTTAATATATACGGTGTTATTTATTATGGTAAGTTTAGCATTTTAGTATTATGTTAGTATATTATATGTTTAGTATTATAGCATTACATTATGTATATGATATTACCTTTTATAGTATCTTTAGTATCCTAATATATATAGTATTATGGTATTTTATCATTTATTTTAGTATTTGTTTTAGTATATATGTATTATTATTATTATTATTATTATTATTATTATTATTATATGTATTGTGTTAGTAACTTGGTTTATTATCCTATTATTACGTATTAAAACCTCCCAAAGAATTTTGGAAATATTTTAAATTATTTATGAAAAATTGCTAAATTTTGAAAATAAATTTGGGAGCTATTTTTCTAAAGTATTTTCTTGGTTTTCATCCCTATGATTTCAAAAAGGGGTACGAGCTTTTGGGCTTCATGTACCTTTAGTTCTGAGGGAATATATATTATGTATATTTTTGTGATTAATTTCTTTGCTCGTATATTTTGTAAATTCACAAAAGGAGTAACATAAAAGGCTTTTCAAATTTACCTTGGGATAATTTCATAATTAATTAGGTAATGTTCATAAGAACGGACGCGTAGGGGTGCTGTTGGCCTAGCTAGGCTTACAACTCCTTATTTTGATGATAACAAAGTAAGGTTATCTAATATTATTTTAAAGTAATACTATTTTAGGCAAAGATGATTTGCTCAAACTTCAAATACCCTATCTTAAAAGCTCACAAGGATCAAGGAACAAGGAAAACCTCACATAAATATAAGTGATCAATAATGAAAGCTCAAAAAAGTCTAAAAGATCCAAGATCGGTGACAAAAAGAACTCAAAGCAAAGAAGTGTCTCAAAGTAAAGAAAGTGTCAAATTTGTTTTTAGAAGAAAGCTTTGTAAGTACTTCAAGCTGATTCATGTATGAATCTTCATTTTAAAGCTCACTAGGCAAAGAGACTTAGAGACCGTAGTTTTTAAGGCTTGGAACTTATTTTTCATAGAAAACCAAATTGAGATTCTAAGTCCAAATAAACAAAAGAGAGAGAAATCAAAATTGTCTTAAAATGAAAAACAAATTCTTGAAAGATGAATATCTGTCTATAGACAGACGACTGACATATTAAAAGACTTAAATTAAGAAGACAGAAGCCTGACAGACGACTATCAAGTTCTTGACAGACGACGGCCAGTGACAAATGAGACGTCAACGTGTGTTTTGCCAGCCGACTGCCACCATTTTGAATGATTTTTTAAAACTGAGTTGTTTAGTGACAGATGACTGCCACCCTGAGGAAAGCCGACTGCCACCATTTTGTTTGTGAAAATTATATTTGAAATACATGGATAGAGGACTGCCAGAGATCCCATAGTCTTCTGATTCGCAGAAAAATTCAAATTACTCAACAGACATATTTTTAAATTTTCAATTACTTGAAGCCCAAATTATTTTAAAACTTGGACCCTACTTCAAGTAAATTTCGGGAACGAATAAGAAACAATTCTACATCTATAAATACCCTCAAGATACATTGATTTATACACCAAGATTTCAATTCAGCAATCAAACTCTCTCTCAAGCATTCTGAAATTCTGAAAGTTCTTTATTGCTCTCAACATCCACGAAGTTCCCTAAAGTTCTGTTGATTTTCTCATTGACATTTTGCTTTAAATACTAATTCTTTCATCTATTGAAAGATTCCTACGGTGATAAAACTCTAGAGCGTCAATCTGAATTTTGTATTGTGAGTTTACTGAAGTATATAGTTTTTATCTGTACTAATCAGCTCTTGAGGAGCAATTCTTGTACGCCTTGTTTTAAATCTTTGTAGCAGATTAATAGACGGTTCGAGTGTTGAATCGTTGGACCAAACAAGGGAATATTGTTTGGAGAAATCGGGCTCTAGCTTTAACCAAGGAGTATTGTAATTGGTATTGTTCTGCTTGGTAAAGGAATGGTGATAGTGAATCCTTTGGTGGTTTTGCCAAGGATGAGAACGTAGGCTGTGTTGAAGCCGAACCTCGTAAAAACCCTGTGTTCTTCTCTCTTCCCTACTCTTTAAATTTCAGTAAAGATTATAAATTGTGTGGATGCTTTATCAAACTCTGAATTCTAAGTGTTTGGTTGTTAAATAGACCAGAAGGTAATTTGTTCTGGTTTGATCAACATTGATTACGGAAACCGAAAGGGACTACATTGATTGATCATCCTTAACTTATTAAACTGAAAGTTTATTTAAATGCTGAACATTGGGAAGAAGGTTGTTTGTGGAATTTAACAACAGAGTTCATACAAATTTAGCAAGCTTTACACATTACTATAGGGCTATTATTAAGTGGTTGATTATTTTGTTTTGGTTGTGATTACTCTGATTCAATTTTGTGATTGTGGTTGAGCATTGATTATTGTTATACTACAAAAGTATTAAAAAGGGAAATAAATTTTTTTTAAAAAAATCTCAATTCACCCCCCTCTTGGGAAAGCTATTCC
Organism: Malania oleifera; assembly: GCF_029873635.1. NCBI lineage: Eukaryota > Viridiplantae > Streptophyta > Magnoliopsida > Santalales > Ximeniaceae > Malania > Malania oleifera. Next base: position 24,692,314 of record NC_080429.1, on the reverse strand, counting down.
AATTTCAATTGATATCAGAGCCTAGTTATAGTAATTCCTAACAAGAAACTATAAAAGATCAAATGGCAAATATAGGAGTAGCACCCTTTGGTGAGGGCCAATCCTCAACTCGTCCACCAATCTTTTGTGGACACAACTATACCTTTTGGAAAAAGAGAATGCAAATATATCTCCAACACATGGATTGGAAAGCTTGGGAAGTAGTTATGGATGGAGACCTAATCCCCACTAAGATAGTAGATGGAAAACAAATTCCCAATGAGAAAAAAGAGATGACCGATGTAGACTATAAGATGCTCCAAATAAATTCAAATGTTATAAATACCCTATACTGTGCTTTAGATGCTAATGAGTTCAATAGGGTCATGGCCTACAAGATGGCTAAATAAATATAGGAAAAAATTAGAAGTAACATATGAAAGAACAATAGATGTTAGGGACAAGATGATAGATATGTTAACGAGTGAGTATGAAGCATTCAAAATGAATTCAGATGACTCAATCTCTTGTATGTATACCAGATTTACCCACATAATCAATTTCTTAAGTGCCTTATGAAAGACTTATATTACCTACGAAATGATTAGAAAAATTTTAAGAGGCATGTTAGCCTTTCAAGGCTTAATATCCTATTTTGATGCTAACAAATAAGTAGAACTTAACATATTTGGTTAAGTGTTGTTATTTTCAGGACTAAATAAAGAATGAAAGGTTAAAGAGTTCATAAGAGCTTGTACTTCAGAGAAGGATAATTATATCAAGCTTGAGACATGGATTCAAGAATAAAAGCCCAATCAACATGAAAAACTCAACATAGAAAGCTCAAAGTTCAAATGAAGCTCAAACTTCAAAAGCTATATCTTGAAAGCTCGCAAGGATCAAGGAACATGGAAGCCTTATATAAATGAAAGTGATCCAAATTGAAAGCTCAGAGAATTTTGGAAGATCAGAAGTTCAGTAAAGAAGACCAAACGACCGCAAAGCAAAGAAAGTGTCAAATCAGCTTAGGTCAAAGTCTTTATAAGTACTTCAAGTTAATTCAAATATGAATTTCTCATTTTGAAGCTCAAAGGCATTGCTGAAGATAGTGACACAAACTCTGATACATAGACTTTTGATGTTGTTTTTGCTACTTTGTGTGCTACACATGCTCAAATTCTGAATGTATTTTGCCTTTTTGTTGATGTAAAATGGGGGAGTATGTGTGAGCAAAGTCTATGAGTCTTTATATGTATTTATTTCTAACTCTGAAACTCTGAACCAATGTAATGTTTTGTTACCAGTTTGATGTACTATAAGTTCTAATGTTAATGTTAAATCTGAAACTTTGAACCTTCTGAGCTTATGACTTAAAAGAAATTATTAAGTATGCTTATTGATAGGGGAAGTGTTATGACTTATCACTTATATATGATCATTTCCGTATTAATCAATTGATATCACGAATTATATTTTAAATTGGTATCACATATTTTGTTAAGTTGGTATCATAAAAGCAACAATTGATATCTTGGATAATGACAAAGGAAGAAAAAGCTGTTAGAAAAGATATGCCTATTAAAACACACTACCCATGCTATATTGAAAAATAAATTGAGGTATGTACACATGTTTGATGATATACTCAAAATGATATTTGAGCTTGATCATCATTTTTTTTTTCCTGTTTTAATCGATGTCAAAAGGGGGAGAAGTGTTTAGCAAAAAATTGAGTTACAAAAATTGAGCTTAAACATAATATATATATCAAAAGGATGAGAAGTATTTGAAATTGTTTCATAAACGTGAAACATGAATGTTGTTAAAATGATGCTTATTGAAAAGGGGAGTCTTATTCAAGGCTCACTCCAAATTTTTTCTTCTTGTTTGTCATCATCAAAAAGGGGGAGATTGTTGGTCTTACAAGGTTTAATATCCTATTTTTATGCTAACAAACAAGTAGAACTTAACATATTTGGTTAAGTATTGTTATTTTCAGGACTAAATGAAGAATAAAAGGTTAAAGAGTTCATGAGAGCTTGTACTTCAAAGAAGGATAATTATATCAAGCTTGAGGATAAAAGCCTGATCAACATGAAAAACTCAACATAGAAAGCTCAAAGTTCAAATGAAGCTCAATCTTCAAAAGCTATATCTTGAAAGCTCACAAGGATCAAGGAACATGGAAGCCTTATATAAATGAAAGTGATCCAGATTGAAAGCTCAAAAAAGTCTGGAAGATCAGAAGTTTAGTAAAGAAGATTAAGAGACCTCAAAGCAAAGAAAGTGTCAAATCAGCTTAAGTCAAAGTCTTTGTAAGTACTTCAAGTTAATTCAAATATGAATTTCTCATTTTGAAGCTCATTAGGCAAAAGGAGACTTAGAGATCATAGCTTAAGCCTTTGAACAAGCTTTTAAAAGTTTAACAAGTTAATATTCCAAGATAAACTTAAAAAAAAAAAAAAAAAAATCAAAAAGGGCTTAAAGAGGGAAAATTTACCTAGACAGACGATTGTCTGTTAATAGACAGATGACTGGCAAGTTAAGAAACCTGATCAAAGTAGCAGAACCTGATAGACGACTGTCAACCAGCAGACAGACGACTTCCAAAGTAAAATGAGATGCCTGTGTGTGTTTTACCAAACGACTTCTACTATTCTGAGTGTTTTACAAATTGAGTGGTTCATGGAAAGACGACTGCCCACTTGAGGACAGATGATTGACATCTCTCTGTGTGTAAAAGTTATATTTAAAATTCATGGACAGACGACTGCCACCCAGAGGACAACCGACTGCCACCTTTCTGTTAGAGAGATATATGTATGTTATGCACTGACAATCGACTGCCAGAGTTTGACAGACGCCTGGCTTGCGGTAGAATTCAAATTACCAATGGATAAATTTTTGAAAATTATATTGTTTAAGACCCAAATTAATTCTAAACTTGGACCCTACTCCAAGTAAACTTGGGGAACAAGTAAGAAGCCTTTATACATCTATAAATACCCCCAAGATGCATTGATTTGAAATACAAGAGAGCACCAAGAATTCCATTTAGCTGTCATATTTATCTCAAAGCACTCTAAAATTCTGAAAGTTATTCATTGTTCACATCGTACATGAAGTTGCTAAAAGTCTTGCTAATTCTCAACTGAGTTTGTGCTTCAACTTTCAAATTCTTTCATACATAGAAAGAAACATACGGTGATATAACTCCAAGAGCTTCAATTCTGAATTTTATATTCTTAATTTACTTTGTAGTATATTAGTTATGTTGTAATTATTGTACTAACCAGCTCTTTGAGGAGCAAGTTTGTTGTACACATCTATTTGATCTTTATCTTGTAGATTGATGAATCCAAGGACTATTTGGATCATTGGCTAAGCAAGGGGATATTGCTTAGAGAGGCAGGCTCTGGCCTAGTTAAGGAGTGACCGAACGAGGGGATATCGTTTGGAGAAGGCGGGCTCCAGCCTTACCCAAGTAGTGTTGTAAAGGTTTGTTCCACCTGTTAAAGGAATAAGTTTAGTGAATCCTTTTATGGTTTACCAAAGGCGAGGACGTAGGCTCGGTATAAGCCGAACCTCGTAAAAAATCTCCGTCTCACTCTCTCTTTCCCTTACTCTTTATTTTCAGTATATATACAACTGTGTGGATGTTTTGAATATATAAATCATACAAACTACGTAATTTAGAAATCAATTAAACTTGAAGTTTAATTTTGATTTGGGTTGCGGAAACCAAAAGAGAGTACATTGGTTAAACCATATTTTTCGGAAACCAAAGGAGTACGTTACTTGGTTAAACACCCAAATAGAAATTAACTAAGAGTTTATTCGAATTCTAAATATTTGGAAAGAGTGATTGGATTTTATATTGCACATCATATTGAAGAAGCAAATTCATTTATACAAGGCTTGGTTCAAATTGGGCTAATAGAAACAAACAACCATCTTGAGTTTTTTATATTACATAAGTGTTGTGCATTGGCTTGGTTGTTTGCTTTCTAATTATAGTTGATTAGATTGGTTGAATGATTGGATGTTTGTATGGTTAAAGATTAAACAAAGAAACTAAGTTCTTGAGTGCTTAACAAATTAAACAAACAAGTCACGAATTGGTTAAAAGAAATAAAAGAAGTTTAAGAATTCTAAAAAGGAATTAAAAGAAAGTTTTAAAGTCCAATTCACTCCCCTCTTGGGACTGCACCTTACTTTTCAAGGCCTTCCCTCCATATGGGAACTAAAGGCTATTGCTATCACGGAAGGTAGAAACCTTAAGACCACCTCTCTAGATGAACTCATAGGTTCACTACTAACCTATGAAATGACTTTAAAGGAAAGAAATCCTGAACCCAAGCATAAAAGGTCCATTGCATTAAAAGCTTCTAGTAACGGCTCAAGTGAAGAAGAAAGTGAATCAAGTGACTTAGATCAAGATGAATTAGCATTCATCACTAAAAGATTAGGCAAGTTCTATAGGAAAAATAAAAGGTTTCCCAGAAAGTTTAATAAAAAGAAACTTGAAATAGAAGAGACAAGTAGAAAAGAAAATAAAAATAAAAATAAAAATGAACCTCCTATATGCTATCATTGCAAGAAACCAGGGTACATGAAGCCAGACAGCCCATTACTCAAGAAAGATAAGAAGAAAAATAACGAAGCTATGAACGCCACTTGGGATGATTCAAGCTCCAGTGAGACGAAAAACGAGTCAAGTCAACAAGAGATGACAAATATATGTTTCATGGGTAATGACAAAGAGGCAAATTCCTACTACTCCTCAACAGAATCCTACAATGAGTCTTGTGATGAGTCTAGCGGTAGCATGGCCTCCTATAAGGAATTACAAGCTGAGTTGTTTTCTTTACATAAAAGATTCATAAAAAATTCCAAGAGAAACATAACTTTTGAAAGATCAAAATAAAGAATTAATGAAGCAACTTGAAGCATCTAAAACCAGTGAAAAGGAGAAAGATTCTTATATTGAAAAATTAGAAGATGAAATAAAAGAAATTACTCAAGAGATAGGAAAAATTGAAGAATATGATTTAAATAAAAAAGAGTTAGAGATAATCGAACTTAAAAAAGCAGTAGAAGATAAAGAGAAAATTATATATAACTTCACCAAAGGAAAAGAAAATTTTGAAAACATGATTGGACAACAAAGACTAAATGGAAACAAAGAAGAGATAGGTTATAATGGAAAAAACAAACAAAAGGAGTAAAAAATTATACATGGGATATTTTGTCAAAGAAACCAAGCACTATGCTAGTACTTCTTCAAACAACAAACATGAACACACTACTTGCTACATGTGCAAGACTAAGGGTCATGTAATGGCCAATTGCCCACTAAAAAGAAAATATGTTAAAGTTCAAGGAGAATGGAAAGTAAATAATGGAACTAAAAACAATTCAAAGAAAGTTAAGAGAATTTTGGTTCCAAAGACTAACACAATGAATCCCTCATTGTAGGTGTGCTTTAGGACAACACCATCAACGGATAAATGGTACTTAGACAGTGGGTGTTCAAGGCACATGACCAGTGATAGGACGAAGTTCACCACATTAAAACAAAAGGATGGGGGATATGTCACCTTTGGCGACAATGCCAAAGGTAAAATTATTGGCATTGGAAAAATACGTAAAGAACCTTCTCTTACTATTGATAATGTGCCATTAGTAGAAGGATTAAAACAAAATCTTTTAAGCATAAGCCAATTAAGTGACAAAGAGTTTGAAATAACTTTTAAGAAAGAAAAATGTATTATTCAAAACCCCAAGAACAATAAAACCTTGTTTATAGCTCATGGGATAAATAGCCGCGATGAATGAAATGAGTTCGCTTTGGCATAGGAAACTAGGACATGCTAGTATGGATCTTTTATCCAAATTATCTAAGAAAAATCTTGTAAAAGGATTACCAAATACTAAATTCGTAAAAGACAAGGTGTGCAATGCATGCCAAAAGGGAAAGTAAGTCAAAACAAGCTTCAAAAAGAAAAAAATGCATATCTACTAAAAGACTCCTAGAACTCTTGCACATAGACTTATTTTGTCCAACTAAAACCTTAAGCTTAGAAGGCAAACAATATGCTTTTGTAATAGTAGATGACTATTCAAGATTTATTTGGATATTATTCTTAGCAAACAAAGACGAAACTTGTGACATGCTAATCACTTTATGTAAGAAATTACAAAATGGAAAAGGCTATAACATAACTAACTTTAGAAGTGATCAAGGTAGGGAATTTAAAAACAAAGATGTTGATAAATTATGTAATGAATATGGAATAAACCATAATTTTTCAGCACCTATGACTCCACAACAAAATGGAGTTGTAGAAAGAAAAACTAGAACCCTCCAAGAAATTGCTAGAACCATGATAAACGAAAATAATCTACCTAAATACTTTTGGGTAGAAGCTGTAAGTATAGCTTGTTATATTGTACATAGGGTATCCATAAGATCAAGTATAGACAAAACACCATATGAATTATGGAAAGGTAGAAAACCCAACATTTCCTACTTTCATGTATTTGGGTGCAAATGTTTTATTCTTAATACTAAAGATGATTTAGGAAAGTTTAATGCAAAATTTGATGAAGGTATCTTCTTAGGTTATTCTACAAATAGTAAAGCTTATAGGGTTTATAATAAAATAACTCTTACTATTAGTGAATCAATACACATAACGTTTGATGAATCAAATAATTATGACAATAAAGTTAAGAATTATGGAATAGAAGAGACCTCACAAAAAGAAGAAGATCTTGAAATAAAAGAAGAAAATAATAATAAAGCTTCAAATGAAAACACCATAGAAAATCTAGGACTACCTAAAGAATGGAGATAGGCTAAAAGTCACCCAAAAGATCAAATTCTTGGTGAACCATTAAAAGGAATAACCACTAGAGCCTCATTAAAAAATTTGTAACCATTATGCTTTTTTTTTCTTGAGATGAACCCAAAAATATAGAAGAAGCCTTAAAAGATGATTCTTGGATCATAGCTATGCAGGAGGAACTAGATCAATTTGAAATGAGTCAAGTGTGGCAACTTATACCTAAACCGAAAAATAAATCAATCATAGGAACCAAATGGATGTTTAGAAATAAAAAGGATGAAAATGGGGTAGTTGTAAGAAATAAAGTTAGGCTAGTAGCACAAGGCTATAATCAAGAAGAAGGTATCGATTACGAAGAAACCTTTGCTCCCGTAGCAAGAATGGAAGCTATAAGGATGCTTCTTGCCTATGCAACCAATAAAGACTTTAAATTATACCAAATGGATGTAAAAAGTGCATTCCTAAATGGTTATCTAAATGAAAAAGTTTACGTTAAACAACCTCTAGGATTTGAAGATTCTAAAAACCCAAATCATGTATTCAAGTTAACTAAAGTCTTATATGGATTGAAACAAGCTCCTAGAGCTTGGTATGAAAGACTAAGCAAGTTCCTACTCCAAAACAATTTTTCAAGAGGAAAGATAGATAGCACTCTATTTATAAAAACCAAAAATAATGATATGCTTATAGTACAAATTTATGTTGGCGGTATCATATTTGGAGCAACTCATGAAGATTATCTACAACTGAAGCAGAATACATAGCAGTTGGGAGCTGTTGTGCTCAAACTTTATATATGAAACAACAATTAAGAGACTTCAAAATTCAATATCAAACAATCTCTATAAAGTGTGACAATACAAGTGCTATAAATATTTCAAAGAATCCAGTATCACTTTCAAGAACCAAACATATTGATATATATCATCATTTCTTAAGAGATAATGTAGATAAGAAAGAAATAGTTCTTGAATTTGTTAACATTCACGATCAATTAGCTAATATATTCACAAAACCACTAGTTGAAGATCAATTTGTATTTATCCGACGGGAATTGGGAATGTTACTTATACAAGAGGTTAACTAAGAGAGAAAAGAATTTTTCTTCAGGGCATACGACTACCAGACACCAAGTAGACGCCTGACAGGCTAATGTCTATCTTGAAAGACAGTTGACAGACGACTATCACTTTGATGATATACGCCTATCTCACGGAGGCTCAAGTTTACTTAACATGAAAAACACTCTTTTTAAAGCCCCAGACGCCTGTCCATTCGTCTACCCTTCACTAAATTAGCCTCTCTTCATCTCTTCTCTAAGCTTCTCCTCTTCAAACATCTTCCCAATGTCACTCCATCAAAACCCTAAATCCTTCACATCTAGGGTTTCTCGAATTATTGCTTCATCATCATGCCAAGAACCAAATAAGTTGGGAAAAAAGACAAAGCTTCTTCTTCAAGGCTTGTCAACAACAATGAAATTGAAAAATGGTTAGTTTCATCTCACGCGAAAGCTTTGTACCAAAATCACATCTCTACAATCAATCTAATGTTTTGTAAGGTGCTAGATGTCTCTTTCTTTGAAGAAAATTTCCATGAGATTCTTGAGTTGTTCAAAAATATAGGATGTGATAAGTTTGTTCTTCACCAAGTTAAGGGATATTACTCTGATCAAATCAAACTTTTTTATTCCAACTTGGTAAAGAAAGATGTTGGATTTGCCACCGAAGTATTTGGCCAAAAGATCACACTTACTCCACACTCACTAAGGAAAATACTTCGTATTAAGCCTGGTGATTTTGAGTGCAATCCAATAGAAAAACAAGGGACAATGGAGTAGGTTTTTCCCCATAAGAATTTCCACCTCTTGTGATGAATGATCAACCTGTCTATTTGGAAACCCTCCACAATACACACAGCTCAATTTGCAAGCACAAATTCTTCACAAGATCATTGCTTATAATATAATTCCTAAATCAGGATCCTTTGATCATATCTCGTTCTTTGATTGCTTCATCATGTGGTGCATACTAAAAGGAAATAAATTGGATTTAGCTAGCCTTGTACTCAAATAGGTGATCATGAAGCTCGAATCTCCTAGAATTGGGCTTCCATATGGTGGCATTCTTTCCTTAGTTTTTGCCCACTTTCAAGTCCTCACTCCATCTTCCAAAATAGTGAAGCGAATCCATTACAACATATTCTCCTCCACTACTTTAAAGAGGATGAGTTAAAAGAAGTACACCGAAGGATGGATGTTTAGGGGTAATAGACCTGCACGACCAGCACCAGAAGAACGTAATCCAGCTCCTGAAGAAGTTGATATGCCTACATGGTTTCTTCCTTTTTATCAGCATTATTCCAGCTTCAGTTTTGAAATGAGGGATGGTTTTGCTTCTTTTCAAGAGAAGATCACAAATATTGATGATAAATATACTTTACTAGATAAACGTCTTGACAAAATCGAGCAACGTGTCACACAAAATGACACTAATTCAAATGAAGAGAGTAATGAAAATGATGATGAAGAATCTCAGGAAAAATTAGATGAAGACACTGTTGAAGCTGAAGAAGAAGAAGAATGATCACAGCAATCTAAAGGAAAAGGAATTTTTGCAGATTGTGATACAACTTCTGATACTTGACTAAAGACTTTTGATGATGTTTGAACTTTTTGTTGTTTTAGTATGCTACACATGCTTAGTTTATGGATGTATTATGCCTTTTTGTTGACGTCAAAAGGGGGAGTATGTGTGTGAGCAAAGTCTATAAGTCTATGTATGTATTTGTTTCTAGTTCTGAAACTTTGAATCTATGTATGTATTTGTTTCCAATTTGATGTACTATGAGTTCTATGTATTATAAATTCTATGTATTCGTTTCAATGTTATATCTAAAACTTTGAACCTTCTGAACTTATGTCTTAATGAAATTATTTTCAGACTATGCTTATTGACAGGGGGAGTATTATTTTTGTATCTTTGCTCTTTCTTCGTCATCATCAAAAAGGGGAAAATTGTTGGCCTAGCTAGGCTTATAACTCTTGATTTTGATGATAACAAAGTAAAGTTATCTAATATTGTTTTCAAGTAATACTATTTCAGGAAAAGATGATTTGCTTAAACTTCAAATACCCTATCTAAACAGCTCACAAGGATCAAGAAACAAGGAAAGTCCCACATAAATACAAGTGATCAATAATAAAAGCTTAAAGAAGTTTGAAAGGTCCAAGATCAGTGACAAAAAGAACTCGAAGCAAATAAGTGTCTCAAAGTAAAGAAAGTGACAAATTTGTTTTTAGAACAAAGCTTTGTAAGTACTTCAAGCTGATTCATGTATGAATCCTCATTTTGAAGCTCATTAGGCAAACAGACTTAGAGACCTTAGTTTTTAAGACTTGGAACTTATTTTTCATAGAAAACCAAATTGAGATTCTAAGTCCAAATAAACAAAAGAGAGAGAAATCAAAATTGTCTTAAAATGAGAAAAAACTTCTTGACAGATGACTATCTGTCTATGGATAGACGACTGACATATTAAAAGACTTAAATTAAGAAGATAGAAGCCTGATAGATGACTGTCAAGTTCTTAACAGACGACTGCCAAGACAAATGAGACGTCTGTGTGTGTTTTTCCAACCGATTGCCACCATTTTGAATGATTTTTTAAAACTGGGTTGTTTAGTAACAGACGACTACTACCCTTAGGACAGCTAACTACAACCTTTTTGTTTGTGAAAATTATATTTAAAATACATGGACAGAAGACTTCTAGAGATCCCACAATCATGTGACCCGCGGAAAAATTCAAATTACTCAACGAGCATATTTTTAAATTTTCAATTATTTAAAGCCCAAATTATTTTAAAACTTGGACCCTACTCCAAGTAAACTTGGGGAATAAGTAAGAAACTATTCTACATCTATAAATACCCTCAAGATACATTGATTTATATACCAAGATTTCAAATCAGCAATCAAACTCTCTCTCAAGCATTCTGAAATTCTAAAAGTCCTTTGTTGAGTCAGGTGTAATCCCAAGAGGGGGTGGGTGAATTGGGTATTTAAAACATTTTAAGGCACTTAGTTACCTCTTACACCCTTCTTATAAATTTACCAATAAATTCTTGTTACACAATTACTTAAGTCCAAGACTATCCTATCAATGCATGCAATATAAACAAATTAATTGCAATGCTGAAAATAAAGAGTGAATGGAAGAAAGAAGACAAACACAGTTTTATGAGGTTTAGCCGACTTAGCCTACGTCCTCGCCTTGAGCAACCACTCAAGGATTCACTAAAACCCTGCTCCTTAAAGTGGGATGGAGCTTCCCGTACAATCCGCTACTTACAAGAGGCACAACTTCCTCCTACTCCGCTACTTACAAGAGATACAGCTCTCTCCTCACACACCAAACCATGTATACAATAGAATCTGGAAAATACACTCAAAAACAATGCTTCTAACAAAAGCTGGTGAGTACAATTCAAAATCTTAAAACATTAACATATGATATAACTTGAAGCTCGTGAATGTATGAAAACAATAAAATCGTTTTATGTATGATATGCTTTAACACACGAATCCCTTTTTTAACCAAAACTTTCAAGTAAAGATAAATTCAAACTGTTTTGGAATAAACTAGGGTTCTTGGTTCACTTTGTAAAAATGCACACATATATATTTGAAGTGAACTAGTTAGCAAAAACTTTGTCTTGAATATAAACTCAATCAAAATCACAAAGTTTTATTTCATTTACTCAATCACAAACTGAGTATATTAATTTTCAGAAAATATCTTTCAATTAAAATTATAGTTATAAGTACCAAGGATATTTAATCAAGCTCTTATATATCTAAAATATAAATCCTTTTAGAAAACAAACACTTGAATCACACCCTTCAAACAATCACACACCATAAATCAAACAATGATCTTGTTTAAAATAGTTATGTATATGTATAGGTGCTTTCAAGATCACCCTTTTTGTCAAACTAGGTTTTGCAATAATAAGCTCTTTGAAAAATATATGTATATTTATATGCTCTTGAATCTAAATTTAATCTATCAAGTTAGATAAACTTTCTCAAGTAATGATCTCTTTAAAAAATTAGTTTTTGTACGAATAGGCACACTCAAGATTAATACTTTTCAATAACAAGCAACGAGATGAGATGAAAAGTTCACAAGACTAATAACTTGAAAGATCAAACCTCAATACTAGATTGAAGTACAATAGAGTAAACAAGTTCCCTTTGAAAATCTGATTTGATTTGCCCAAGTTTGAAGATTTGAGATTGATTTATAGGCAATCAAATAGCACTAAGAGTAGATTATCAACAATCTTGCAACAATGTGTGTTCTTCTCTTTCTTGTATGTCTAACTTGTTGTTCTAGGGTTTAGATATTTAAAATATATAGTATATTACCCTTATGATTGATCTTAGCCGTTTGATCAATAAGATAGCTTGCAAGTCCTTTTAATAAAAATCTGATTTTTAGGCTTTCCCGCGAGTCAGGCAACCGAACTCGACTTCAGGCTCCTGAGTGGCAACTTCAGGCGCCTGAGGTTCCAAGGTCAGGCGACTGAGGTACCTCTATCAGGTTCTGTCTTTCCCATTTAATTCTTCAGACTACTGAACTTAATCTTCAGGCTACTGAAGAAATTATTTAGGCGCCTGAGGATAACTTCAGGCTACCGAAATCCCCTTTTTTTTATATCCTTTTTCTAATTAAAAAAAATGCTCTGCTATTTTTCTTAGGCCTTTTATAAAACATATATTTCATGATTTTCCAAAAATTTCTAGGTCCATGAAGGTACCCTAATGATGTACATGAAATGCATGAATCCTAACAATCATTCTAAGTTATGAACCTCAAATTAAATCATACGAAAATGTAAGTACATGAGATCTAAATACCCATTCCCAAAATATTCTTGAACTTTGCCGCTTGCATCTTAATTCTCATACTCTTTGAGTTCCATGGTGCTTTCTAAAATGTATAAGCTTTACTTTATGACGTCCATGACTCGTTATCTTTCCGTGCATGCTCAGTGTAAGTCCTATTCACAAACTCAATGCACAGATCAAATATCAAGTGATTTGTCATTATCAAAAATCAGATTGGACTTATAGAGTCAACATTCTTTATTGCTCTCAACATCCACGAAGTTCCCTAATGTTCTGCTAATTTTCTCACTCAGATTGTGCTTTAAATACTAATTCTTTCATCTATTGAAAGATTCCTACGGTGATAAAACTCTAGAGCTTCAATTTGAATTTCGTATTGTGAATTTACTGAAGTATATAGTTTTTATCTATACTAATCAGCTCTTGACGAGCAATTCTTGTACGCCTTGTTTTAAATTTTTGTAGCAAATTGATAGACGGTTCAAGTGTTGAATCATTGGACCAAACAAGGGAATATTGTTTGGAGAAGGCAGACTCTAGCCTTAACTAAGGAGTGTTGTAATTGGTATTGTTCCACCTAGTAAAGGAACGGTGATAGTGAATCCTTTGGTGGTATTGCCAAGAGCGAGGACATAGGCTGTGTTGAAGCTGAACCTCGTAAAAACCCTGTGTTCTTCTCTCTTCTGTGGATGCTTTATCAAACTCTGAATTCTAAGTGTTTGATTTTTAAATAGACTGAAAGGTAATTTGCTTTGGTTTGATCAACATTGATTGCGGAAATCGAAAGGGACTACGTTGGTTGATCATCCTTAACTTATTAAACTAAAAGTTTATTAAAAGCTGAACATTGGGAAGAAGGTTGTTTATGGAATTTAACAACAAGGTTCATACAAATTTAGCAAGCTTTACACATTATTATAGGGCTATTATTAAGTGGTTGATTATTTTGTTTTGGTTGTGATTACTCTAATTCAATTTTGGGATTGTGGTTGAGCATTGATTATTGTTATAATACAAAAGTATTAAAAAGGGAAATAATTTTTTCTTAAAAAAATCCCAATTCACCCCTCTCTAGGGAAAGCCATTCCAATTTCAATTGGTATCATAGCCTAGTTATAGTAATTCCTAACAAGAAACTATAAAAAGATCAAATGGCAAATATAGGAGTAGCACCCTTTGGTGAGGGCCAATCCTCAACCCATCCACCAATCTTTTGTGGACACAACTATACCTTTTGGAAAAAGAGAATGCAAATATATCTCCAACACATGGATTGGAAAGCTTGGGAAGTAGTTATGGATGGAGACCTAATCCCCACTAAGATAGTGGATTGAAAACAAATTCCCAAAGAGAAAAAAGATATGATCGATATAGACTATAAGATGCTCTAAATAAATTCAAGTGCTATAAATGCCCTGTACTGTGCTTTAGATGCTAATGAGTTCAATAGGGTCATGGCCTGCAAGACGACTAAAGAAATATGGGATAAATTAGAAGTAACATATGAAAAAACAATAGATATTAGGGACAACAGGATAGATATATTAATGAGTGAGTATGAAGTATTCAAAATTAATTCAGATGAATCAATCTTTAGTATGTATACCAGATTTACCCACAAAATCAATTCCTTAAGTGCCTTAGGAAAGACTTATACTACCTAAGAATTGATTAGAAAAATTTTAAGAGGTCTTCCCTCCATATGGGAACTAAAGGCTACTGCTATCACAAACGGTAGAAACCTTAAGATAACCTCACTAGATGAACTCATAGGTTCACTACTAACCTATAAAATGACTTTAAAGGAAAGAAATCCTGAACCCAATCATAAAAGGTCCATTGAATTAAAAGCTTCAAGTAACAGCTCAAGCGAAGAAGAAAGTGAATCAAGCGACTTAGATTTGGATGAATTAGCATTCATCACTAAAAGATTAGGCAAGTTCTATAAGAAAACTAAAAGGTTTCCCAGAAAGTTTAATAAAAAGAAACCTAAAAAATGAGAGGCAAGTAGAAAAAAAAATAAAAATAAAAATGAACCACGTATATGCTATCATTGCAAGAAACTAGGGCACATCAAGCCGGACTGCCCGTTACTCAAGAAAGACAAGAAGAAAAAGAAGGAAGTTATGAAGGCCACTTGGGATGATTCAAGCTCCAGCAAGATAGAAAACAAGTCAAGTGGACAAGAGATGGCAAATATATGCTTCATGGCTAATGACAAAGAGGTAAATTCCTACTACTCCTCAACAGAATCTTACAATGAGTCTTGTGATCAGTCTAGCGATAGCATGCCCTCCTATACGGAACTGCCCCTTTAGTAACAAAATCCCGGAGTTGTTAATGAACAAAAGAAAAGCGGTGCAGAATGATCCTGAGACAGATATAAACCCCACTTATCCTCCAGGATTCACCCCGGTTCATGGACAAACATCAGCTTCACCACCTGTCATCGTGGGGGGTCCAATGCTAGCACAGGGGTTCCCAGTGGTAGGAACTCCCCCGTTAGTAGCTTTTGATATGGGGATAACATATTTGAGGCCGAGCGTCATTGTGACGTACTGGAGGAGCACTTGAAAGCAATTCAAGGGTCTAATACATTCGACTCTATTAATCCTAATGACCTTTGCCTGGTGCCGAAGGTCACTTTGCCACCAAAATTCAAGATGCTGGACTTTGAAAAGTTCGATGGAACCCACTGTCCTCGGACCCACTTGCACCTTTATTGCCAGAAAATGGCTGCACACATAGATGATGAGAGGTTGATGATGCATTGCTTTCAGGATAGTTTGACTGGAACGGCTATCAGTTGATATATTCAGCAAGATCGAGCTTGAATCCATACTTGGAAAGATCTGGCGAATGCTTTTATAGCTTAGTACCGCCATGTGATAGAAATGGTTCCTGATCACATGACCCTACAAAGCATGCAAATGAAACCTAACGAAATGTTCAAAGAATATGCGTATAGATGGAGGGACATGTCCATCCAAGTGAGCCCTTTGATGGAAGATAGGGAGGCTATCTCCCTATTCGTGAATACATTGAAAGATCCCTACTTTGGCAATCTCTTAGAGGCAACTCCCCATGACTTCATGGATATTGTTTATCCAGGAGAGAGAATTAAAAT
The DNA here is from genome assembly GCF_029873635.1 of Malania oleifera. NCBI lineage: Eukaryota > Viridiplantae > Streptophyta > Magnoliopsida > Santalales > Ximeniaceae > Malania > Malania oleifera. The sequence continues at coordinate 24,676,442 of NC_080429.1, read as the reverse complement.
GGCCATCAAAGTCAGAAGAACCAAAAGTAGTGGCGCAGAAACCGGTTCAGACAAGAAATGGACAAATAGGAAGAAGGATGAGGAAGCTCATATGATTCAAGGGCGACAATACCAAAGAGGTCATAGCCAAGGGCCTAGAACAAATCTTGTTAATCAAATAGGGCATACTGGCGCAAGGTCTCAGTTTGTTCCCTATAGGTCTACGCTCACACAGAAAAATGTTCAGACATAGAGAAATGGTCCTAATAGTGTGGAACCAATTCCTATGTCTTATTCGGAATTGTTCCCCCAACTGCTCGAAAGAAGGCTCATTTCAACTATCCCTGGAAACTACAAAAAATGAGGGTATTAGTGAAGGATCAAATCCGTCACTAATACTTATAAATTCGTCACTAATTGTATTAGTGACTAATTTATGAGTATTAATGACGATTTTAAAATAGTTGCTATATCTATTGTTATTACTAACTTTTAGTAACGAATTCAAAATTTCGTCACTAATAATGGAGTATTAGTGATGGATTATAACCATCACTAAAACCCTAATACCGTCACTATAAATTCTAGTGATTCGTGACGAATTTAGATCATTCACTAATACCCTACTATTAGTGACGAATTTGAATCATTCACTAATAATTAGAAAAATTAAAAAACCTTTAATACTAATTTTTTTAATCATCAATTCCTATATAAAAATTTGTAATTACATTTTTGCATACATAACTTGAAACCATAATTACTACAAAATTTGTAAATTATTCAAAATTTCGAATTCAAATACAAATTCAATTAAAATAAAGAAATAACATCTGTTCAGATAACAAAATAAATTTCAAAATATTCAAAATTCAAATAAAAATACTAGTACCAATTCAACTTAAAATACAAAAATTATATTTGTTCAAATAACAATAAAAATTCCAAAGAAATAATCAAAAGTTGCATCCAACGACTGTAGTGCATGCATGCATGGCATCGTGCTGATGTTATGACAGCCGCAAACCCTACAAATTAAGAGTCATTAAAAAAAATTAGTATACAAATGGAGAGTTGACGCTCAGTATAATCAAGAAAAATAATTATATGATATAACAAATTCGCAAAGATTTCATAATCATAAATATTACACAATTTGTATGGTAGTAATATCAATAATGAAAAAAATAATGTCAGTATTTAAAACTAAACACTGAGTTCACATATTTCCATTGAATTGCACACTTGAAAGGGCCTATAAAGTCGAAGGGATGAAAGGGTCTTTGAATAACCATGAGAAGATACACACACAACTATACTTGCAACTACTTATATACATTATGTGTAATTACCTTTAATTTTTTGAAAGGTAAAACCGAGTGAATTCATTAATAAACAAAACTTAAGCTAGAGGCCTGAGGATACAAAAGTGTAGAAAGACCCAAAACAGGAAACCAACAAGGCAATAAAAACAGTGAGCAGCCAACAAATCAACAAAAAAATTGAAGAGAACACCAGTAATAGAAAATGTCAAAGCAGCTGAATCAGCCACCGAGAATTTGATACTGGTCATTAACTATACATGTAATTATTATTTTAAGATTGAGACACCTTTAGTTATGGAGGTTGTTTTATCTTCTTTCTTTCTTTTTTTTTCGTGATAGTGTTTAAAGTCTTTTAGGCATGTTTAGTCATAAAAATTATTTTATAATTTTTTTTCTATGATGGTGTTTAAGACCTTTCAAATAGTTGATTAATTTTTTAGGACATGAGGTTAGTCTGTACTTCTATCGTAATCTCTAATTAAATAAATTTATGTCTAATATTTGAGTCCTCTGTTGCCCTTTTGATAAGCTTAGGTGCTTATGAGCAGGTAACATGGATCCTTATGTCATCCTCCTTTGCCGTACTCAGGAGCAGAAAGCAGCATTGCATCAAGTGGATCTTCAATAAGTTTGAATTTCTGCCTAAGAAATTATAGAAGGAAAGTGAAAACAAATTTTGTTGATAGGTGGATTAGTGTTCTTACAATGAGCATTTATGTTATGTGCTTAATGGTAAAAGTGATCATTGTAATGTATATTATACAAGTTTGGTCACTGTTATGTACAAATGGCTGATACAGGGCAAGGGTCTCGGCCAGAATGGAATGAGAATTTTGTATTCACCATAACTGGTGAGGTCTCTGAACTCAGGATGAAGATCATGGACAACGATAGTGCTACTCAAGAAGATTTTGTGAGAGAAGTAACGTGAGTTGCAATTTATTATCAAAATGGAATGAGAATTTTGTATTCACAATGGGCATTTGATTAAAGATGTTTAGAAAGGGGACTATTTAATGAAATCACATAATGATTGTTCTTTAGATTTTTCATTGCCTTCAATTTCAGAAAACACAAACAGTATAGGGGAGAAATCACATTCTCCAAACCATAAATGTCCTTATTGTAAAATGCATTGTAGCCATTCAGTTTCAATGGGAGTTTTATATCTCCCGTGAGTATTATTTTGTATAGCCTCTATAATTCTTGACTAGTCATTGTAGGAGCTAAACAAAAAATCAGCCTCTAACACTTGGCTTAAACATGTTCATTTGACTTGGTGTGCAATTGTGATAAGTTACTTGCAGTGTGATCTGCATCTTGTAAATTTGTATATAACTTGAAAAAATTATATGGAATGGTTGTTCTTAATAATCTTGATTCTTGAAAGCACTTCTAGCAGTTATGAAATTTGATTTATGTTTTCAATGAATCATTCTTCATTGCATAGCTTGCTTGATTTCAATTAATTTTATTGGCGACGAAAGATAATAATAAAAAAATAAATTGGTAATAATCCACCATACACCATTGCTTTTATTAGAAGATAAATAGAAATCTTAGCTTCTAGATTATTATTATTTTAAAATGTCACTATTTTTTTTTTTTTGTGATAGTGTTTAAAGTCTTTTAGGCATGTTTAATCATGATTGCTTCTTCAAATGAACTAAGCCTACATTGCCTTATTTCTTATGATTCTTAACTTTCACTCATCCTTTCAAAAATATTTTAACATTCATTTTATCATAATTATCATTGTACATGTTTTTTTTTGGAAAAATTTTAATGAAATTTCGGCAGCATGCAGTCTGTAAATTAAACATTTTCCCATAAAACATGTACTTGATATGTTCAAATAAGTCATTTATAATTCAGTTCAATGCACACCATAACCTATATCCACTACTAGCAAGCAATACACATCAACTGCATGTGCCATGCAGGAGGCATTCTAGACTAGCATGTAGCAATCAACAATTCACAATATATAAACTATCCATTAAATTCAGAATATAAATAGCAGAGAACAATGGATAATATTGAGTTCAGTGTAGTATTATTATTCATTTAGGCTTATGGACATGAACATTATGAGATGATGAGAGCATTTTATTTAAATAATTATGAAGATGATGCTCCCTCTGAGTTATGTATATATTCAACTTATGCCTTTTTCAAATTTTCAAATCCTTAGCCAAGTGTTTCTAATATTTTCAATGATTTAGGCTCGACAATGAATGTTTTAGGCTTATCGGACCAAAAATATATAAATGAATACTTCTTTAAATGAACTAAGCCTACATTGCCTCATTTCTTATGAATCTTAACTTTAACTCATTCTTTTAAAAAATTATTTTAGCATTCATTTTATCATAATTATCGTTGTACATGGTTTTCTTTTGGAAAAATTTTAACAAAATTTCGGCAGCATGTTGTTTGTAAATTGGACATTTTCTCATTAAACATGTACCTGATATGTTCAAATAAGTCATTTATAATTCAGTTCAAGGCACACGAGAACCTATATCCACTACCAGCATGCAATACACATCAACTGCATCTGCTATGCAAGAGGCATTCTAGACTAACATGCAATCATGTAGCAATCAACAATTCACAATATATAATCTATCCATTAAATTTAGAATATAAATAGCAGAGAACAGTGGATAGTATTGAGTTTAGTGTAATATTGTTATTCATCTAGGCATATAGACATGAACGTTATGAGATAATGAGCGCATTTCATTTAAAGAATTATGAAGATGATGCTCCCTCTGAGTTATGTATATATTCAACTTATGCCTTTTTCAAATTTTCAAATCCTTAGCTAAGTGTTTCTAATATTTTCAACGATTTAGGCTTGGCAATGAATGTTTTAGGCTTACCTGACCAAAAATATATAAATGAATGTTTCTTTAAATGAACTAAACTTATATTGCCTCATTTCTTATGATTCCTAACTTTTACTCATTCTTTTAAAAAATTAGTTTAACATTCATTTTATCATAATTATCGTTGTACATGGTTTTCTTTTGGGAAAACATTTTTGGGGATCTTTTTACCCTTCTTCTGATTAGTTGTACACCTCAGTTCACCACATTTTGGGCACTCATTCACATTTTCATGTTCACCATAAAATAGTGCACAATCATACCTACATGCATGTATTAGAGTGTGACCGAGACCCAATTCACGCATGTATGTCTTTGCCTCATAAAAAGACTTGGAAAGTGTTTCACCATCAGATAATGCCGCCTTAATGAGGTTTAAATGCATGTTCAATGCACTCTGAGATAACCCATGCATTGTCCTTGCGTGGAGTAACTTTATCAGAAACTCTAATTTTGAGAACTTTTTACAGTTTGGGTATAGGGGCACTCATGCATCCCTCATGAGATTAGCAAATGGTTTATCGAATCAATTCAATGTACTAGGATCGCAAGGTACGGTACCTGCTGAAGTAGATTCATCACCAGTAGGCAACACACTGACATCGCCCGTGTCCATTGCAATCCCCCTTTGTAAGTCACCTAACATTTCAATTACCCCTTCTGAACAGGTATCACCACCTACTATATTTGCCCCCTCATCTTCATCGTTAACATCATCGCTCTGAACTACGTAATCTTCACTGTGGAACACCCATGTTGTGTACCTTTTCTCCATTCCATAGTCTAATAAATGTGAATATGCCAAATCAATGTGTTTGAATGTTATGTTCTAGCATTTCTTGCAAGGACACCTTATTCTACTGGCTTTGTCTGCACGAGGTGAACTCTATGAAATCATGTACCCCTTTCATGTATTCTAGAAAAAACCTACCTCTAGCGTTCATCCAACTCTTATCCATGTTCATTAATTACCCTATAACATGTTTAAGTAAATGGTATTATTATTCTAGTTCTCATAATGTTTATAATGCATGCATCGTGAATCCTATAATCAACCTTCATACTCTAAAGGGTACGGATCCTATCCCATTTAGGAATGTTGCATTTACATTGCGATCAATTGCTTAAATTCCTTCATCGTAGTCGTTATAAATTTCGGCAACATCTCCCCATGTCTCTTCAAGTACACAAGATGGGGGAAGTGAACATGCTGTTAGTTTTCCATCACTAACAAATTGTCACGACACCCCATTATGCACCTAGAGAGCACAAGTAGAGATGCACTCAAAATATATAATGACAATTAACAAAGCGTGAACGATGACAACGATGTAAATACAACTTCCTAAACTGTCTACATTGGACAATCCAAGAATGGTTAAAATACAAACATTACTAATCGTAAGTGAAACAAATGATTAACATGTTCAAGTGATTATTAGTCAACATAGTGTGACTTATCAATTGAAATATAACAATTGATTTGTCTCATATGTACAATTAGGTATGAATGTATAGTAACCATTCTTCGACGGGTTTAAGCTTCAATGAATAAATGAAATGGCAGTAATTAATTTGCATTTTACTTCATATGGCATTTAGTTTTTGACCTTTCACTGTACACTTAAGATTGTTGTTCTTAGCCAAGTGTTTTTGATTTTCAATTATAAGCCTAAGATCGCCTCTTTTCTTACGAATGTCAACCTGTGAGAGGCGCAAGTTAGAATAACTTTAAGTTTTAACTGATCATGCATACATTTTTTTGTATATAGTTTTATTATGGAAAAACTTTAACGAAAATTCGTCAGCATGTCTGTAAATTGAACTTATCCCAAAAAAATCCTGCACTAAAACTTAATAGATTCAAGCAAACAAATCACAATAATACGCATCATACAAATACCAGTTAGTTTAAGCATGCGAGAACCTAAATCCACTACCAACATGCAATTCACAATGTACTACATCAAGTATGCAGTTGGTGTTCAACACAAGCATGTATTTTAGTAGTTTAATTTACAATGGAGATTAAATTAAATGAAAGAGGTGATCAATAGGAAGTCAATGGCTCCCCTTGTGCACAAAGTCAAGGCATCATGATTCATTTCATTGTGCCATAATTCCTTTTCTAAACACTCTTTAATATTGCAGAATGTTTACTAGTCTTAGCCACTAATGGAGTGAATGATGGGCTAAAGATTTTTATTTTGACATGGTGTAGAACATGGCCCCGTTGACACTATCATCTAATGTCTATTTAACTTGTATGACTGAATGTCTATTGATAGTAAATATATGTTATACATATATGTATATAAAGGATCACTCTTTACATTTCTTATTGAGAAGAAAATTCTTGGTGGAATGATGAGAGGAGATGCCCAAATATAATTTTAAAAGACATCAGAGGAGTTCACCTATTCTAGTTTGGGGTATACATTTTATCTAACATTTGTAATATCTTTGCATTTATTTTATTTTATTGAAAGAAGTATATTTTTTTGATCCAAATCTTGACCTATTTAAAATGAAATTTAACTAGATTTTCATTTTAAGTTTAAACTTTAACACACCTAAAATAAATTTTATAAATGTAATTTTATCTAACAAATTTTGGTTGAATATATTTTCCTTTAGGAGTGTTTTGTATTACTTTTAAGATATTGGAATATTTTTACTACAAAATGATCCGTAAATGTAGATATTTATATGTAATGTTAGCTTATTTTATTTTTTAACCAAACAGTAATTTTTTCCTTAAATTATTGGGAAAGGCACTTCCCCCTTGAGTCACCGTGTGCATACCTACAAATTGGGATAATCCAAGGAACGAGAAGGACTCGAACTGGATGAGGATGAGGATGTAGGAGGATTGGACACAGATACTAGGATTGGTTCTAGAAGGCAAGGCAGAGGAAGAGGCTCCTTGAAGTCAACAGAACTTAAGGAATCAAAGTAGTATCGTGTAGACTTAAAGAAGATGATATCAACAAAGACAAAGAATCAATGTAAAGTAGGACTATAACATCGATATCCTTTTCGAGTATAGGAATAGCACAGAAAGATACATTTGATAGCACGAGGATCCAACTTAATTATTCCTAGAGTTAACTGATGGAAAAAGACACACAACCAAATATACAAGGAAGGAAGAACAAAAGAGCCTTAGGGAAGATAAATGAAATGAGATTTTACCGCCAAGGACAAAGGATGGCATTTTATTGATGAGGGAGCAAGCTGTGAGCACAGCATCACTTCAAAAAACTTTGGAGACATTCCTTTGATACAATAGGGTACGAGTGACTTCAACAATATGTTTGTTTTTTATGTTCTGCAACCCTATTTTGTTGTGGAGTGTGGGCACAAGAGGATTGATGGATCATACTAGAGCTAGTCATATAAGTACTTAATTGGGTACTAAAGTACTCCTTAGCATTATCACTATGAAGTATCCTGACTGGCATATTAAATTGAGTCCTTATTTGGGAACAGAAGACACAAAAGATATCAAACAACTCAGATCCGAAAAGCACACTTCTTTCACCTAATTATTTCATATACAAAAATTCATGTTATTCCATAATGCACAACCCATTCCCGAGCCAAGAAAAAATATGATGAACTTTGTAAAATTTGCTAGTAATATGCTTAGACACATATTTGTCCCATCATGCCTAATCATGTAGTAGCTATATGGAAATTAATGTTCTTCCATTCATAATTATAAAGCAAATCTTAACTTCAAAAAAAAAAAAAAAAAGTAAAGCTAAATCTTCCTTTTGGAAGAGATTAATCTACTTTTTTTTTATACAACTTTTGTAAGAATGACTTTTAGTCTAACTAGGTCACAACTTGTTTAATATATCAAGAAAACTCATTCAAATTGCAAAAATATGACGAATATATTTTTTTCATTTTTTTTAAATCTAAAGTTCATTAGAAGTTCATTAGTCTAAATTACAGAAAAAGAAATTATGCATTTTCCGTTTTTTGTCCCTTACCACAAACAAGGTGACCCACCATGAACAAGTTACAAATAAATAAGTACAAGGCTGCCATAGCACCAAGAAACTCAGACGCAACCACAAGAAAACAACACACAACTAGAACAATTGGAGAGATGAACCACTAAAACTACCATTAAGAAATCACCAACTAACTTACATAACACTGCCACAGCCTCACAGAAACAGCATATGGGCACTGTTTCTGCTCCAAGAAAGTTACCAATGACTGTTATTAACACTGAATAACAACTAACGAATTATCATAAGTGCATGGTCACAACAAAGACTGGAACTTTGAGCAAAACACATGTCCAACAACTTGATATTTGATGTATGAAAGGAATTAGAACATTGAATAAAAAAAAAATTTCGTTTTTAGTTTAAACAGTAATATTTTCATAGCATGACATATATCCTCATATACTGGGAAACTTAAAAAATCACCCAAATCTAATAAGGATTCCATTAACTCGTTCCTTTTCGGGCGGAATAAACCGATTACAACCCTCCTATAGGGTGGAGTCCCCTCTCCAAGCTATCCCCTATGCTCGGTTACAACAATCCAAATACCTGAACTGTCAAAGAAACATGAAACAAGAAAACAATTTATTTTGTACAAAGAATGCTCTCAAATAGAGATGGTTAGTACAATTAAAAGTGTTATATACTTCAATAACAAATACCAAACGAAATAGAGTTGACCCTCAATAACAATTTCACCGGTACACTTCTCTTGACAAAGAATCAGCAATTCAGATGATTAGAGCTCAGAGAAGAGTGATCAATGCTTTAGAATATCTCAGCAATTCAGAATGAAAGAATGAGCAAGAGAGAGCTTTGAGAGAATAAGTGAGCTTTCAGCTTAAGAGCATATTTTTCAATTACTTAGTGTATGTTTGATTCATGAAAACATGTATTTATAGGCTCATAAAGCTTAATTCGTGTTGCCTAGGTTTACTTGGAGTATTTCCCAAGTTTCTACAAAATTTGGGGCACAAGAAACTTAATTTTGAATTTTAAAACTTTTAAAAATTATAACTATTAACAGTGTTCAGTCGCCTGAGGAGTCAAGGTCAGTTGCTTGAGGTTCTTTAAAATAGTAATTTTTGAACTGAAAATAGGGTTAGGCGCTTGAGGTGACAAGGGTTAGTTGCCTGAGGTTACACTGCCTCTTCAAAAATTCATCTAAAAAATCTTCAGGCTCCTAAACTTATTCTTCAGTCGCTTGAGGAAATTCTTTAGGTGCTTGAGCTTACACTTTAGTCGCCTGAATAGACAAAATTTCTATTTTTTCAGGTTATTTTTCATAATCACTTTGCTCTCATGCTTTGTTACTTTATAAAAACATTTTCTAGGGTTTTAAAACAAGGTGTATAAGTCTAAGACAAACCCTAAAGAGTTTCAAACCATTTCACATGATATTTAAATATGAAGTACTTATATAGTTCATCCTAAAGCCTTAAACACTCTAAGCTTTGAAGTCTTCATATTAGTTTTTTGCTTTGAGTCCTCTCACTAAAAAAAAAAGGGTTTTTAGTGACGACAATATTAATGACAGTTGTAAAACCGTCACTAATAGTGTTGTATTAGTCACGATTTTTAAGAACCGTCAGTAATAGTGTAAGCATTAGTGACGGTTTTAGCAGCCGTCACATCACTAATACGACACTATTAGTGACGATTTTAAAACCGTCACTAATACTTTCGTCACTAAAAACAGCACGATAAATAATTTTCGCCTGAAAATTTTTTCGAGAAAATATTAGCGACGATTCTAAGGTATTAGTGACGGATTAAATTCGTCACTAAAAGTCACTTATTAGTGACGATTAACTAATCGTTACTACTAATATTTATGAATAAATAAATAAAATTAATTAAGGGTATTAGTGACGGTTCTTCCAAACCGTCACTAATAAAAAGGTATTAGTGACTGTTTCAAAACCATCACTACTAGTGTTTTTATTTAAAAAATATTTTAAAAAATTAGATAAGGGTATTAGTGATGGTTTGGAAGAACTGTCACTACTAATAGGGTATTAGTGATGGTTTTGAAACCGTTACTACTAATTTTTTTATTTAAAAAAAAAAATTAGTTAAGGGTATTAGCGACGGCTTCAGAGAACCGTCACTAATAATAGGGTATTAGTGACGGTTTTGAAACCATCACTACTAGTGCTTTTATTTCAAAAAAAAAAAAAATTAGCTAAGGGTATTAGTGAAGGTTTGAGAGAACTGTCACTAATAATAGGGTATTAGTGACGGTTTTAAAACAGTCACTACTAGTGTTTTTATTTTAAAAAAAAATAAGTTAGTTAAAGGTATTAGTGACGGTTTGGAAAACTGTCACTAATAATTGCGTATCACTAATAATAGGGTATTAGTGACGATTTTGAAATCGTCACTACTAGTGCTTTTATTTCAATAATTTTTTAAAAAAAATTAGTTAAGGGTATTAATAACAGTTTGGGAGAACCGTCACTAATAATAGGCTATTAGTGATGGTTTTGAAACTGTCACTACTAGTGTTTTTATTTTTTTTTTAAAAAAAAAACAAGCTAAAGGTATTAGTGACGGTTTGAAGAACCGTTACTAATAATTAGGTATTAGTGACGGTTTGAAGAACCGTTACTAATAATTAGGTATTAGTGACGGTTTTGAAACCGTTACTACTACTGTTTTTACTTAAAAAATATAAAAAAAAAAATTAGTTAAAGATATTAGTGACGATCTGGATAATCGTCACTAATAATGGGGTATTAGTGACGGTTTTGAAACCTTCACTACTAGTACTTTTATTTCAAAAATAAATAAAAAAATTAGTTAAGGGTATTAGTAACGGTTTGAGAGGACCGTCACTAATAATAGGGTATTAGTGATGGTTTTGAAACCGTCACTACTAGTATTTTTATTTAGAAAAAAAAAAAAAAAAGTTAGTTAAAGGTATTAGTGATGGTTTAGAAAACCCTCACTAATAATAGGGTATTAGTGACGGTTTTGAAACCGTCACTACTAGTGTTTTTATTTAAAAAATATATAAAAAATTAGGTAAGGGTATTAGTGGCGGTTTGGGAGAACCGTCACTGATGCTCAAAATTTAAAATCCCCGCCTTAATTTCTTTTTTCTTCTACTCCCGCCTCCTTCTCCCTCCTACCATCTTTTCTTTCCCCAAATTTCATTCTACTCCTCCCTCTATCCCTCCCTGCTCGCTCCTCCATCCCACGCTCACCACTGCCTTCACTCTTTCATCCCTCGCTGGTAACTCTCCCGCCGGCACCCCAAAACTTATCTTTCAGCCTCCAATGGCCACCATCACACTCCCCTCTCTTTTCCTTCCCCGCAGACCCATGAAATCTGCCCTCTCTCTCTCCAACTCTCCCTCGCCCTGTCTTCACTCTCTCTCTCCCCTCCCCCACCGCACCTCTCCTTCTTCTCTCATTCTCCCCCACACTAAGCCAGTCTCCTGCTCGACTTTGAAGCCCTTCTTCCGTCCAATCGAAGCCCACAACGCAAATGGCGACGTTTCGTTCAGCCTTTGCGGGGGAGTCGCTAGGGGCGCGTCTCAGTTTATAAAGACGGATTCTTCACAAGCTCTATCGGCATTGCATCCATTCGTTGTAGCTGCTACTGCCCTTGCTGCTCTCGCGTAGCCATCGACTTTCACTTGGTAAGAATTATGCAAATTTTTACCTTAAAAGAAAGATTTATGCAATATAATATATATAATTTGTTGAGTATTTTATGGAATTGTCATTTTTTATTTGATTGGGAGTGCGTTTATAATTGGTTCCACTTATGTTTCGTATTTATTTAATTATTAACTATTTTTCCCCGAGCAAACAAAAAATGAAAAAGAAAAAATGATTTTTTGAAATTGTTTCATCTAAATTGAAGTTATGTTTTTATTGTTTTAATAATAAAATGAATAGTTCCTTGATCCTCAGTGAAAGATTGTAGTTATTATAGTATGTGCAGAACATGTGAACATGCTTCCCCGCATACCTCATTGGTAGCTTCAGAGGGACGGAATCCATTCAAGAACATGTACTTTGTAACATTGGAGCATGTCCCTATAGATCTGGCATTGCAAAGTATGACGGTGATATTTTGGCTATGACAGATATTATGTGGCTGCCTCTTTTATTTTTATTTTTTTGGGAAATTTCATGAAGTTAAATGATGTTTTCTATCCTCACAAACCAATTGGGCTACACTATCATGTTTCATTAGTGGTTTTTTTGATAAATTGATTGTGCAGGGGAGAGACAGGGATTGCATACTGGTCTCCTTTGTAAGATCTAGTGAAAATCCAAGGAATTGCATTTCTTCCCTGCTTGGAGACTGGCACAGGATTAATGTCTAACACGCGCAAAGGTAGGCATCTCAGCTCATTTTAATATGCTTGGTCCTATTATTGATTTTTTTTTTTTTTGTACAAATATGTTAAAAGTTTTTCACCCATCATTGTTTGAATCTGGGAATTACTGCATCCATAAATGGGGCAAGGCTCTTCTTAATGGGAGCCGTGCACATGAGTTGTTTTGTTAGTGGGCAATATTCAAACACCACAATTCTCAAGTTGAATTTCGTTTTTATTTTTGTCTCTTTCTTTGTTTAAAAGGGTAAAATAAAAATCTTGTTAACAAAAACCATTCTATACTTCAATAGAAAAAATGAAAGAGAAATAATTCCACAACAGTAAGCATTTGCATTTTAAATTGAACCGCAGTCAAGCATATGTTGGGCTGCCACTTATGTTGCACTTCAGTTCTTGGTTGTTACTTGGTGCAGAAGAAGTTGATCATGGTGGGATCATGCAAAACCCTTTCTAAGGTTCCTCTGCTGAAGCTTCTTGTTGAGAATGTTGAGAAGCAATCAGGCGTTTTGACGGTATTGAAGAAGGATATGAAGCACCAAGAAGTGCTAAAGAGATGCTCTCAATTCAGATAGTTTTGCCCCTTTCTAATCGTCACTATAAGTAGAAATTTTGTGATTAATTTTTGTATCAAATGTCAAATGTAAATAGAAGGAAAATTTTCTCTCCCCTGAAAGCTCCATGTTTAGAAACACACTGCAGAACAATCTTTTAGTGAAGAGAAATCATATATTATATATGGTATCCAAAAGCAATTCCTTTTTTGACAAGTTAATTTACTTGTCCATTATAAAAAATTCAATGCCTAATTTTTTATTTATTTTTTATTTTTTTACAATTTGAGAGAGAGAGAGAGAGAGAGAGAGAGAGAGAGAGAGAGAGAGAGAGAGAGAGAGAGACATGTGCACATACAAACAAACATAGTTTGGGTTTTAATAAATATGAATTTTAGGATTTAAATTTGGATATGAATGAATTTAAAAGGAATTTAATATAAAATTTTATACTACATTATTTAGCAATTAAATAATTTTTAAAATATAAAGTAGATAATAATAATATTTAATTTCCTATGATTATGTTGAGATCCAAACACGAGGCCGTGTGGAGAGTCGTTGTGTGGGGTGATGAATCTGGCGGTGATGTATTTTCCTATGTTTTTATTGTTTTATTGTAAATCTTCCCAACATAGGCCACGATCGTTTCATTTCCACCCCAACCTTAACTTTCCTTCTTAACCATTTCTCTCTCTCAAACCCTGTATAGGTAGATGGCGATCACTTGTTCAAGAACTTCGCCCTCGAGGATGACATTGCAGTAAGCCATAGCTGCCTATGCAGCCATGGTTTCTCAGTACTGTCGAAGCTCGCATCACCATCATGGTGGATCCATCCTCGACGCTAAAGTTCCATTGTCTTCTTCAATGAAATAAGATTTTTGTTCAAAAAAAATTTAAATTAAAATATATTTTATTTATTTAAAATATATTAAAATATATTTAGGTCGATCCAGGCAGTGCTGTGGGTGTCGATGGAGTCTGACTGGGCGGTGGTGATCGTGATGACCTCAGTAGCTGTGATTGTCGGCTTTGTGATGTTTTTGAGGTAGAGATCGAGGGAGCAAGGGAAGGATAATGTATTTGAATTTGAATTTGTATACTATATTTGTATTTAAATTTGAATTTATATAATATATTTGTATTTGAATTTGAATTTGTATAATATATTTGTATTTTTATTTAAATTTGAATTTGAATTTTGAATAATTTTTGAATCTTTTAGCAATTATGGTTTAATGTTTCGTATACGAAAATGTAATTACAGATTTTTACAGGAATTAATAATTGAAAAAAAATTAATTTAAAATTATTAGTGACAATTTTAAAATCGTCACTACTACTTGTCCAATTTAAGTAGAAGGTTTCAAAACCGTTACTAATAATTGCCTTTTTTTAAAGAGTTTTAGTGAAAGTTTTCAAACTGTCACTAATAATATAGTATTAGTGATGGTTTTAGAGTATTAGTGACGATTTGAAAACCGTCACTAATAGTTGCTTGTGAGTAATAGTGACGATACTGTTACTAATAGTAGAACATTAGTGATGAATTTACAACCGTCACTAATACTATGGCTTTAGTGACGATTTTTTATCGAGCCTGTGTATAATTTATAGTGACGAACTTAGACTTTTTAGTGACGGTTTTAATTCGTCGCTAATACTCTATTATTAATGACGATTTGAAAAATTCGTCACTAATAAGTATTAGTAACGGCAAATATAGCGACTAATTCAAAACTGTCACTAATAACCTTATTTTTGGTAGTGTCTGAGACTTTGAGTTTGAATCAACTTTAGGTTTCCAAATGCTTTGAATCATTTTGGTCCACTTGAGCTTTCTTTTGGATCACTTTGAGCATGATTGTGGCCTTGTGGTTCTTGGTGATCTTTGAACTTACTTTTCCTTTAATATTTTTAACTTTGTCATTTAGGCATTCCTAAAGCATCATCACTTAACAACATATGTTAAATCAACCTTCATTTTTTATCATAAAAATAAGATTTGAAAGCCACGTTAGGCTAATGTATAGTAATTTGACTAACAGACAGTAAATTATGCGAAAGCGAATGTATTTGATAATTTGAGGGAAGAAGACAGAGACACAGATCCGGCCCCGGCCCTTGTTACCAAAGAGACACCCCATTAGCATTTGCAACACGTGCGTTGTGGTGGAGACGTTGTAGTAAAATCAGTAACTGCAAAAGTCATTTGGTCCGCGGCTCCGAAGTCAAGTAGCCAACCAGCGCGGTCAACATCACAAGGGGAGACAACTAAACCAGAACCAAATTTACCAATATCTAGGATGGATTCCGCATTTTTGAAAGACTGGAGGAAGATGTAGATTCGTGGTATGGAAATCTTTATCAGCGATGAAGGGAGAGAGTGTGCAGCTGCCAAGAATCCTTTTTGCCCAAATAAAAAATCAATGCGAACACAAGCAGTTAAAGAGCGAAAAACTGGATTGGAGTGTTGTACGACTACCTAATTGCTTAGCAGAGACAATGTCCCTAATAAAGATGCTCCAATCCCCTCTCCATCAATTTAACATCCCAAATTGTCACCAAATTTAACACACAATCGCTTCTCAGTTCGCGGGAGAGAAGTACAAGGCAAAGATGGAGCAGATCAAACCTGATGGCTAAGACATTGGCAAATGGAGGGATGATCGCTCCTTGCAGGCAGCTAGTTCAGTGCGATGGCCGTGAGGCGTGGTCGCGGTGACGGCGATCTGGTAGCTTGCGATGGTGAAGAGCCAATATCGCCAAAGAATGACCTCGGGTGCCTGGGCGTTGAGGCAACGGAATGTCTAGTTGCAAGAGAGCAGGGATCAGCGTGAACCGCCATCGACGCCGTTGTTCGAGCCAGCGAAGCTCTCGTCGTGGTCGTTCGATAGGGCTGGGAACAACGTTGGAGGTCGGTGACGGTTACAGAGGGTGGTCGGGAACGCACAACAAGCTTTACGCTATGTGCCGAGAGGATCAGTCTGTCACCGTTGAAGGATAGGAAGGCGACGGCGGGCGTGAGGCTGGAGATTCAGACGGCTAGGGTTTAGGTTTGGATTTTTTTCTCAATTTGTCCTTTTCTTTAAAAAAAATATATTAAATAATACATTTGTTAGTAATATAATTCCCGAAATAACCCTAATGTAATCTCGGGAATTATTTTCCCAAAAAAAATATATTATTTAATATATATGTATATATTTTTAAAAATGATAAATTAGAAAATAAATTTTTTCTACATAATAAATAGGAAAATAAATTTTTTTAATATATATTTTTTTAAAATGATAAATCGGGAAATAAATTTTTTACATAATAAATTCTTCTGTGTAACAAATCGAGAAATAAATTCTTTCTATAAATTTTTATATGCTATAATATTATTATATATAATAAAAATATTAATAATGATATCATATATTAATATTATTTTTAAAATTTATGTAATATATATATATTATATATAAATTGTCATATTATACTAAATTGTCATATTAATATATTTGATTACTAATTTTGGATTTGAATTCACAAATCAAAATTTAATATATGAGTGCATGCTCTCAAGTCTTAATTAACAAAACAAGAATTAGAAATCTAAAAAATAATAAAAAATATTTGTTACCTTTTCTATATGAATTTTAAAAAATAAAGAACGTCATTTTTAATTATTTAAAAAAATTAAAAAAGTAAAAATAGAACTATTTCTACAAGAAAATAGTGTCAAATTTTTTATACTATTAATTTATTTTAGAAAATATTTCTAAAAAATAAAAAATTAGGAATTTTTTAATATTTTTTAAAAATAAAAATAAAAATTAAAAATATTTTCCACAACTAAATAGACCATTAATTTTTTAAAAAAATCTTCATGATATTTATTTTTACATTTAACTGGTGATTAGAAAGTCATATATGATGCCAATTTTTGTATTCTGAGAAATATAAAATTTTAAAAAATGTGACTCTTATCTTTATGCTCACATATGATAATACTTACAAAATATGAAAATTTTAATTTCATGCAACTCATAAGGATCTTATGTAGAAATTTTATTTTTGTTATGAACAAAATAGAGAAATGGATATCGTGTATATATTTTCTATATTGATATAAGATATACTAAATAAAGAATCTTTAAATCTAGTGGACAAAACAATACTTTTAAGTAAAAAGAAAATTTTAAAAATATATTAAATAGAAAAAAATAGATATAATTAAATAGGAATTTTCTTTTTTTCAAAAATTTATTGTTCCAAAAGTAATAAGAGAAAGAATTAAATTTTATTTTATTTCCTGATTTATTACGCAGCAGATTTATTTGTCGATTTATCATTTTTTTTAAAAATATATTAAAAGAATTTATTTCCCTATTTATTACGGAGGAGAATTTATTTCCTGATTTATCATTTTTTTTAAAATATATATATTAAATAATATTTTTTTTTGAAAAAATAATTTCCAAAATGACACATGACAAATCTCACTATTTAAAGTAGCGAGATTACGTCAGAGTCATTTCGAAAATTATTTTTCCGAGAAAGGTATTATTTAATATATTTTTTTAAAAAAAATGATAAATTGAGAAAAAACTCTTTAGGTTTGGCTCTAATACCATGCCAACTCTGCAGTTAATTCTACAGTGAATGATTTCTCTTTCTCTCACCTTTTACATGGAAAAATATACATTTAAATAGAGAATTTTGATAATACAAATATCATAGCAGTAATGGGCATTTGCATCTCCAACTATCTTTCCTAAATTATTTTCTCAAAAATCACGACAACACATTTGAATATGATTATAAGCCATCAACTAAATATTGAGGTTTGCTCTCACAACAAGCTATTGGAATAAGAAGTTCACCATGATGAAAACTTGTGTAATTACTAACTAGATTTTTTTTTATTTTACACTTTTCTATTATATTGGGAAAACATAGATCTAGGTTACATTATAAGATAGGACATTCCCTACATCTGCTTCTCAAGATTTGAATTTGAAACTTTTAATATGACTATCTATTCTTCATA
This sequence comes from Malania oleifera, assembly GCF_029873635.1. NCBI lineage: Eukaryota > Viridiplantae > Streptophyta > Magnoliopsida > Santalales > Ximeniaceae > Malania > Malania oleifera. Next base: position 24,658,264 of record NC_080429.1, on the reverse strand, counting down.
TAAAAAATGCCAAAAAAAAAAAAAAAAAGATACAATATTTAACAAGTTAGGCATGGTCCATGCATTACAAATAATGGTCCTTAGCAGAAACAACAAGGGGAATTTTTCGACGAATGTTTAATCCAGTACATTCGGTTAAATCAAAATCCTCATCGCTTGATTTTTTAGGCAATGCCCAATCAAACCTGTGCAAAAGATTAGCTAACACGAGCTCAATAATGGCAATGGCAAACGTACCTCCAGGGCACCCCCTTCTTCCAGCTCCCAATGGAATTAGTTGAAAATCATGTCCTCTAAAATCTATAGGATTGTTCAAGAACCGTTCTGGCCTAAATTCCTCAGCTTCTTCCCATGATTTAGGGTCCCTCCCAATTGCCCAAGCATTGATAAATACTCGTGTTTTGGCCAAAACATCATAGCCTTGTACTTGAATATCCTTAGTGGACTCTCGAGGAAGAAGTAGTGGGAGTGGAGGATATAGCCTCAAGGTCTCCTTGATCACTGCTTTCAAATAATGCATTTCCTTTGTATCATCTTCGGTTATATGTGGTTTACTTTCAGCAATCTCTCTAATTTCTTTTTGTACCTTTTTCATCACTTGAGGGTGCCTTAGTAGCTCAGTCATAGCCCATTCTAGAACTATTGCAGTAGTATCAGCACCAGCAGCAAACATGTCCTACAACAGGTTATACAAATTACGATTAGAAATCATTGAAGAATTACTGTATTGAAAATTTTAAATGATTCAAGATTTAACTATTATTATTTCTCATATCCTCTGTGATTCATGTTTGTATTAAAAGAATGTATAGTAACATATCACAAACTAGCAAGAACTTTAATTATGTTTTCTTGAGTTTTTAAGAGATATAAAATAAGGTGAAGCATTCTTACGAGGATCATAGCCTTTATGTTATCTCGACCTATGAAATGCTCACCATCAGTGCTACTCTTTTGAATTTCAAGCAAAACATCCACAAAATCTATTTGATCTTTATTTCCACTAGTCATATGATCATCAAGTATCTTATCGAGAAAAACATCAATCTTTCTAAACAATTTCTCCACTTTCCACTTCAAACCATTCACATAGCTCACCCACCCAAGCCACGGAATGAAATCCCCCACATCAAAAGCACCCACTATGACTCCCATGTCCTCTAATAGCTTCCTAAACCTCCCCCCTCCCTCCCCTTCTTCGTACTTTCTCCCAAAAGCCACCCTACAAATCACTCCACTTGTGAGTGACGTGAAAAGTTCACTTAAATTCACAAAATCAGAGGAATAATTATACTGCTTTTGAGAGCATGAAGGCTCCAACTGTCTATTGTCAAATATATCATGAGAATATTCTTTAATTTTTTTCATCATTAAAGTCATCTCTTCTTCCCTGATGGCTCTAAATGATTGCACTCGAGTCGAACTTAAAAGTTGTGTGATGCATATGCTCTTCATCTGCCGCCAATATGACCCATAAGGGGCAGCGGCAACATCCTTATAGTTATAAAAGAGTCTCATCGGGATACTCAAGGAAGGTCGATTTGCAAAGGTAGTATCATGGGCTTTAAGAATCTCGGAGGCTGCATTGGCGGATGAGACAATGAGAGTTGGCCTCAAACCAAAGTGGAGTAGCATGAGTGGACCGTGATGTTGAGCCAAGGCTCGAAGAGTACGGTGTGGGTGTTCGCCGAGCTGGTGGAGGTTTCCCATAATTGGGAGCTTTGGTGGTGAGGGTGGGAGTCTTTTTGTCGATGTTCGGTTGGTGAAGACGAGCCATTTGAGGAGAAAGAAGAGGAGAATGGGAAATAATAGGGAAAAGGGGTGGAAGATAGCCGAATGGAGGTTATGCGCTTCCATGACCAATTTCTCAGTAGGGCATTCCTAGCTTACGCTTCATTCCATTGTGCGTGAATTTATACTAGTAGGGATACATGACATGATAGGGTTAATAACCTCTCTGACGTTCTACATACATTAATTGGCCTGGATCCAACCCAACTAGTTGAAAAGAGCCATTAATGAAATTTCAGTTGTACTTTAATTGGGGTTTCGTACCAAGGGCGTGTTTGGGCTGAGGCCACGCATTTGGATGGGGGAAATTTAAGTACTGTTAACTTCCCACACTTCTTGATTGTACATGGTCAATTTTTTTATAGTTAAATTATTCAAAATACTATTGTATATTTTGTTTAATTTACTTTCTTTAGAAAAATAATTGAATTACATATTTTTATGTTAGTTTTACTAATTTTGGGTACATTTCCCTAGTGAGTCCCCTATTAAATGACCAAATTTACCTTTAAATAATAAAAAAATAACTTAAAAATCAGTTCAAATTAGGTGGTTAGTCAACTTGTGACTTACTTTATAGATCGGATTGTATATCAAAATTAATAACATAGCAACTTAAATAAAATTAAGAAAAATTGATGAATTTTCTCGAAAACTAATTAATATAAATTTGAATTTTTTTTATCCATTTAACATTTATATTTATACACAAAAGACCTAACATTCAACTTTATAGTTTTGATTATAAAATATTTATTTTAGAATTTTAATTTACATTTCTTTGAAGATAGGTTTGGTAGGTTACATGAATTTAAAAATATCAAACAATGTTTTATTTGTTTTATAATGTGTTTAACCATTAAACTTTTATGAAAATTACACTAACAAATATTATACTTGCTACGTATTTTTATGATTTATTAGTTATGATCTGAAGAAATTAAGAGAAAATACCGTGATCAATACTTTGGAAAAGCAAAAGAAAAGAAAAGGAAAAAAACAATTTAGAGCAAAAATGGTCATTTGAAAAAGTAGGAGAGGCGTTTTGGTAATTTTAGTCTCCAATTTCTCAGTAGGGCATTCCTAGTTTACGCTTCATTCCATTGTGCGTGAATTTATATGATAGGGTTAGGGTTAATTACCTCTCCGACATTCATTAATTGGCCTGGATCCAACCCAACTACTTGAGAAGAGCCGATAATGAAATTTTAGTTGTGCCTTAATTGCTTTTTCGTACCAAGGGCGTGTTTGGGCCTAGGCCACACATTTGGATGGGGGAAATTTAAGTGCTGTTAATTTGACGCACTTCTTGATTGTACATGGTCAATTTTTTATAGTTAAATTATTCAAAATAGTATTGTATATTTTGTTTAATTTACTTTCTTTAGAAAAATAATTGATTATGTTAGTTTTACTAATTTTGGGTACATATTATGTTTATATTTCTATTTTTAAAAAATTGCTATCTCTTAGGAGAGAATAGGGGTGAGTAGATAATGAGAAGTTATAAAGAGTTCTTAAAATTTTAAAATTAAAAGTATTTTGTTAAAGTATTTGGATACGCATGATCTATAAAACTTGCAATTAAAATATAACTAATTCTTTTTTTTTCTTTTAACTTATATAATTTTTTGGTGGTTCTTTCATAGTAGGAACTTGAATACTTATCTTTCAAAAAGAAAATCGAAGTGCCGTTAAAGAATTCTATGAGAATATGTATTATTTTTCGGAAACGTGAATCCCAACTCTAAAATGTGAACAAAGAGTGCTAAATATCCAAAAATAAATAAGAAATTCTCATGTCAAGGTCTCTTCTAAAGTAGATGCTACCTATAATGATGAAAAATAAAATATTATGAATGAAATATTTTGATTATAGATTTGCTTGAGGGTGAAGAGATGGTATGTCCAAATAGGCACAGGTTAACTAAATGGTGTTCCCATAGCAATTGGGGTTATGTCAAATCTAAAGAATTCATTTATCAGCGAATAATTAGGCAGATAGGAGGATTTAGGGTGCTTAATGTCCCATTTTATATAAGGAATGCGATATAGAGAATTTTTCATAAATAGTTTAGATTTCAACTAAATGAGATATCTTTTTGTTGAAAATTCCACTTGTGAGTTTATCCTACATTGGAAAATTTGAGTGGATTGTGGGTGCTTTATATACATGGTTGGACTCAAGACTCGATAAGCTTAAGTTTTTGGGTCAAGTTGGTGTTCACCCAAGTGAATCAAGCTCACTCATGGATTCCTCCGGTGCTAACAAGTGGTATTAGAGCTGACGGTTCGTAACCCAGGCTGAGCGACATCGTAAAAAGTCGAAACGTGAAGCTAATTCTCCTGACGTGCTAATTATTGGAGGACCAAGTATGTGGCTAAGGCCAATAAGGATCATCTAGGTTGGGATTGGATCCGAATAAGGTCAAGACGTGAGAGGTAGGATTAGTTTGGAGGCACGTGAAATGCAATCCGACGCACGTAAGACACTAGTGGTAAGGCCCACTTGAGATACTGTTGGGGAATTGAGCTTGTTCACATAAGGGAGATGGTTTTTCATTCAAGGGGAAGCGGTTGAAACTCATAAGTGAGGGGGAGATTATTGAGAATTCCTCTTATGAGTTTGTCCTATAATAAAAAATTTGAGTGGATGATGGGTGCTTGTATACATGGTTCGACCAATAACTCAATAGACTTAAACTTTTGGATCAAGTTGGTGTTCACTCATGTGTATCAAGCTCACCCATTGATTCCTCTAGTACTAACACTTTTATAGGATAAAATTGTGAGATCTAATAAGCCAAAGCTAAAAATTTACCCCTAAATAGTTACAATTGGTGTTATTGATCACAACAACTACCTTGGAATTAATGTCATGCTAATAAGCCTAACAAACTGGTGTGTCCCTTTCACAAGAGTGTCAAAGATTAGATGGATTATCGTGGTCCACTAGGGGGATCTTCGTCACATAATGATGATTTATGCTTTAATCCATTGATATGCTTTTTTTTTTTTAGAGAATAAGGAAAGTAGATACTATGTCATAAGTGATTGATATGCTTTTATCAGGGCATTAAATAGTAGAGATCTAAACAATACTTGAAAAAAACTTAGAGTCTGATAATCCATTTTAATCTAAGAAGTGTTTCTTTAGAAAGTATTGACAAATGCTTTGGATTTGATATTTGTAGACACCCTAATTTGTCCAGGTGTCTTATATTACAAAAACAAGGTGAAAGGAAATTTTATTATTTGCTCAATTTTAAATATGAAAAAAAAAAAACGAATACAAAAAAAATAATACAATAAAAAAAAAAGGAGAATGGAAGTTCTTCATGTTGGCACCTACACATACACACAACTCAAATTCAAATTAGAAAAATCATAATTTAAAACTAATTTAACTACTTAATTTTGATTGAATAAATTTAAATTTGGTTAATTAAATTTAAGTTAGCAAATAATATTTAATTTTGATTTGCTGATTTGAATTAGATTAGCTAATTAGATTACTCCTTGAGTCCTATAAATAGGAGCATGTTGGCCTAACAAGGCTAAATCTAATTCTGATGATAACAAATCAAGGGCATTTAACATGTTTGTTTAAGTATAGTTTCAGGACTCAAAGGAATTCATGAGATCAAGTTCAAGTATTTGATGAGCTTAAATGAAGTTTGTACTTAAAGCCATGAATAATGATGAAGTTAAAGCATATTGAAGAAATGGTTAAAGTTGGACATAGCATGGAAGTTAAAGCATGAAGACTTAGAGTTTAACAGATAGTTTTATCTTATAAAAGTCTCATGTAAGTACTTCACAAATTCAATACTAATGTTTGAAGCTCTTAGGAAATATCATTCACTTAGAGACTTGTTTTAAATCATGGAAAACATTTTCTCAAAGTTTCAAGTAAGTTTTTCCAAATTAGGAGTTCAGTGTTGAAACCAAATTTTGATAAACAAAGAAGTAGCAAGCAGGACAGGTGACTAATGATTAATAGTCAGGCGATTGATGTGATTTAAAAAGCTTAGGCGACTGATCCTCGGGCCTTAGTCAACTGAAATCTATGTTTTAACATTTTAACAACGTTGATAAAGTTTTCAAAATTGATTTCTTGGCTTCCGAACTTAGAGAAAACTTGGGAAAAACATATATATATATATATATATATATATATATATATATATATATACACACGATATGTTCGCATATTATATATAACATCAAGCACATATGAATCATAATTTCAAAATTATATTGCTGAAAGCATTTTGAAAACGCTATTGTGTTGTTGCTGAATTTATTCACCCGATTTTGATTTGTTCTACTGATTTTGTCAATTCTAAATTAGAATTCTGGTGATATTACTCTGAGCTTCAACTTCTTTATTTTATTTTTTTTGATTAAATTATAATGAATCTAACTTGTACAAATCTGCTCTAAATGAGAGTACTTCTTTGTATAAACCAAGTTGTTCCTTGTTTTTTTTTTTACTATTCAGGATTGTTGAATCATTGCCTAGCGAGAGGGTTGTTCTCGTTAGAGAGGGAAATTTACCTTGAACGGAGAGACGATTGCTTCACCTGGTAATGAATTGGAAAGGAAATCCTCATAGCGTGTTGGTTGAGGCAAGGACGTAGGCCGCTGGCTAAACCTTGTAAAATCTAGCGTTTAGCTTTTCTTTCCTTAAACGCTTTACATTCTAGCAAAGTTATAAACTACGTGAATGCTTGATTAATCATTGTGAACTTTATATACATGGTTGGACTCAAGACTCGATAAGCTTAAGCTTTTGGGTCAAGTTGGTGTTCACCTATGTTTATCAAGCCCGCCCATGGATTCCTCCGGTGCTAACAAGTGGTATTAGAGCTGACAATTCATAAGTCTAGGTGAGCGACATCGTAAAAAGTCGAGATGTAAAGCTAATTCTCCTGACGTGCTAACTATTGGAGGACCAAGTGTGTGGTTAAGGCCAATAAGGATCATCTAGGTTGGGAATGGATCTGAATAGGGTCAAGACGTGAGAGGTAGGATTGGTTTAGAGGCACGTGAAATGCAATCCGATGCACGTAAGGCGCTAGTGGTAAGGCTCACTTGAGCAACTGTTGGGGAATTGAGCTTGTTCACATAAGGGAGATGGTTTTTCGTTCAAGGGGAAGCAGCTGGAACTCATAAGTGAGGGGGAGATTGTTGAGAATTCCTCTTCTGAGTTTGTCCAATATTGGAAAATTTGAGTGGATGATGGGTGCTTATATACATGGTTGGACCCATGACCCAATAGGCTTAAGCTTTTGGATCAAGTTGGTGTTCACCCATGTGTATCAAGCTCACCCATGGATTCCTCTAGTACTAACACTTTTATAGGATAAAATTGTGAGATCTAATGAGCCAAAGCTAGAAATTGACCCCTAAATAGTTACAATTGGTGTTATTGATCACAGCAACTACCTTGGAAGTAATGTCATGCTAATAAGCCTCACAAACTGGTGTGTGTCCCTTTCACAAGAGTGTCAAAGATTAGATGGTTTATCGTGGTCCACTAGGGGGATCTTCGTCACATAATGATGATTTATGTTTTAATCCATTGATATGCTTTTTTTTTTTTTTTTCTAGAGAATAAGGAAAGTAGATACTATCTCATAAGTGATTGATATGCTTTTATCGGGGCATTAAATAGTAGATATCTAAACAATACTTGAAAAAAACTTAGAGTCTAATAATCCATTATAATCTAAGAAGTGTTTCTTTAGAAAGTATTGACAAATGCTTTGGATTTGATATTTGTAGACACCCTAATTTGTCCAGGTGTCTTATATTACAAAAACAAGGTGAAAGGAAATTTTATTATTTGCTCAATTTTAAATATGAAAAAAAAAACGAGTACAAAAAAATAAACAATAAAAAAAAAAAGGAGAATGGAAGTTCTTCATGTTGGCACCTACACATACACAATTCAAATTCAAATTAGAAAAATCATAATTTAAAACTAATTTAACTACTTAATTTTGATTGAATAAATTTAAATTTGGTTAATTAAATTTAAGTTAGAAAATTATATTTAATTTTGATTTGCTGATTTGAATTAGATTAGCTAATTAGATTACTCCTTGAGTCCTATAAATAGGAGCATGTTGGCCTAACAAGACTAAATCTAATTCTGATGATAACAAATCAAGGACATTTAACATGTTTGTTTAAGTATTGTTTCAGGACTCAAAGGAATTCATGAGATCAAGTTCAAGTATTTGATGAGCTTAAATGAAGTTTGTACTTAAAGCCATGAATAATGATGAAGTTAAAGCATATTGAAGAAATGGTTAAAGTTGGACATAGCATGGAAGCTAAAGCATGAAGACTTAGAGTTTAGCAGATAATTTTATCTTATAAAAGTCTCATGTAAGTACTTCACAAATTCAATATTGATGTTTGAAGCTCTTAGGAAATATCATTCACTTAGAGACCTGTTTTAAATCATGGAAAATATTTTCTCAAAGTTTCAAGTAAGTTTTTCCAAGTTAGGAGTTCAGTGTTGAAACCAAATTTTGATAAACAAAGAAGTAGCAAGCAGGACAGGTGACTAATGATTAATAGTCAGGCGATTGATGTGATTTAAAAAGCTTAGGCGACTGATCCTTGGGCCTTAGTCAACTAAAATCTATGTTTTAACATTTTAACAACGTTGATAAAGTTTTCAAAATTGATTTCTTGGCTTCCAAACTTAGAGAAAACTTGGGAAAAACATATATATATATATATATATTTATATTTATATATATATACGATATGTTCGCATATTATATATAACATCAAGCACATATGAATCATAATTTCAAAGTTATATTGCTGAAAGCATTTTGAAAACGCTATTGTGTTGTTGTTGAATTTACTCACGCGATTTTGATTTGTTCTACTGATTTTGTCAATTCTAAATTAGAATCTTGGTGATATTACTCTGAGCTTCAACTTCTTTATTTTATTTTTTTTGATTAAATTATACTGAATCTAACTTGTACAAATCTGCTCTAAATGAGAGTACTTCTTTGTATAAACCAAGTTGTTCCTTGTTTTTTTTTTTTTTTGTTTGATTGTTCAGGATTGTTGAATCATTGCCTAGCGAGAGGGTTGTTCTCGCTAGAGAGGGAAATTTACCTTGAACGGAGAGACGATTGCTTCACCTGGTAACGAATTGGAAAGGAAATCCTCATAGCGTGTTGGTTGAGGTAAGGATCTAGGCCGCTAACTAAACCTAGTAAAATCTAGCGTTTAGCTTTTCTTTCCTTAAACTCTTTACATTCTAGCAAAGTTATAAACTACGTGTATGCTTAATTAATCATTGTGAACTTTATATACATGGTTGGACTCAAGACTCGATAAGCTTAAACTTTTGGGTTAAGTTGGTGTTCACCTATGTGTATCAAGCCCACCCATGGATTCCTCCGGTGCTAACAAGTGGTATTAGAGTTGACGATTCATAACTCTAGGTGAGCGACATCGTAAAAAGTCGAGACGTGAAGCTAATTCTCCTGACGTGCTAACTATTGGAGGACCAAGTGTGTGGCTAAGGCCAATAAGGATCATCTAGGTTGGGAATGGATCCGAATAGGGTTAAGATGTGAGAGGTAGGATTGGTTTGGAGGCACGTGAAATGCAATCCGATGCACGTAAGGCGCTAGTGGTAAGGCTCACTTGAGCAACTGTTGGGGAATTGAGCTTGTTCACATAAGGGAGATGGTTTTTCGTTCAAGGGGAAGCAGCTGGAACTCATAAGTGAGGGGGAGATTGTTGAGAATTCCTCTTCTGAGTTTGTCCAATATTGGAAAATTTGAGTGGATGATGGGTGCTTATATACATGGTTGGGCCCATGACCCAATAGGCTTAAGCTTTTGGATCAAGTTGGTGTTCACCCATATGTATCAAGCTCACCCATGGATTCCTCTAGTACTAATACTTTTATAGGATAAAATTGTGAGATCTAATGAGCCAAAGCTAGAAATTGACCCCTAAATAGTTACAATTGGTGTTATTGATCACAACAACTACCTTGGAAGTAATGTCATGCTAATAAGCCTCACAAACTGGTGTGTGTCCCTTTCACAAGAGTGTCAAAGATTAGATGGTTTATCGTGGTCCACTAGGGGGATCTTCGTCACATAATGATGATTTAGGTTTTAATCCATTGAGATGCTTTTTTTTTTTCTAGAGAATAAGGAAAGTAGATACTATCTCATAAGTGATTGATATGCTTTTATTAGGGCATTAAATAGTAGATATCTAAACAATACTTGAAAAAAACTTAGAGTTTGATAATCCATTTTAATCTAAGAAGTGTTTCTTTAGAAAGTAATGACAAATGCTTTAGAATTGATATTTGTAGACACCCTAATTTGTTCAGGTGTCTTATATTACAAAAACAAGGTGAAAGGAAATTTTATTATTTGCTCAATTTTAAATATGAAAAAAAAAAACGAGTACAAAAAAATAATACAATTAAGAAAAAAAGGAGAATGGAAGTTCTTCATGTTGGCACCTACACATACACACAATTCAAATTCAAATTAGAAAAATCATAATTTAAAACTAATTTAACTACTTAATTTTGATTGAATAAATTTAAATTTGGTTAATTAAATTTAAGTTAGTAATTATATTTAATTTTGATTTGTTGATTTGAATTAGATTAGTTAATTAGATTACTCCTTGAGTCCTATAAATAGGAGCATGTTGGCCTAACAAGGCTAAATCTAATTCTGATGATAACAAATCAAGGACATTTAACATGTTTGTTTAAGTATTGTTTCAGGACTCAAAGGAATTCATGAGATCAAGTTCAAGTATTTGATGAGCTTAAATGAAGTTTGTACTTAAAGCCATGAATAATGATGAAGTTAAAGCATATTGAAGAAATGGTTAAAGCTGGACATAGCATGGAAGCTAAAGCATGAAGACTTAGAGTTTAATAGATAGTTTTATCTTATAAAAGTCTCATGTAAGTACTTCACAAATTCAATACTGAGGTTTGAAGCTCTTAGAAAATATCATTCACTTAGAGACTTGTTTTAAATCATGGAAACCATTTTCTCAAAGTTTCAAGTAACTTTTTCCAAGTTAGGAGTTCAGTGTTGAAACCAAATTTTGATAAACAAAGAAGTAGCAAGTAGGACAGGTGACTAATGATTAATAGTTAGGCAATTGATGTGATTTAAAAAGCTTAGGCGACTGATCCTCGGGCCTTAGTCAACTAAAATCTATATTTTAACATTTTAACAACGTTGATAAAGTTTTCAAAATTGATTTCTTGGCTTCCGAACTTAGAGAAAACTTGGGAAAAACATATATATATATATATATATATATATATATATATACGATATGTTCGCATATTATATATAACATCAAGCACATATGAATCATAATTTCAAAGTTATATTGCTGAAAGCATTTTGAAAACGCTATTGTGTTGTTGTTGAATTTACTCACGCGATTCTGATTTGTTCTTCTGATTTTGTCAATTCTAAATTAGAATCCTGGTGATATTACTCTGAGCTTCAACTTCTTTATTTAATTTTTTTTATTGAATTATATTGAATCTAACTTGTACAAATCTACTCTAAATGAGAGTACTTCTTTGTATAAACCAAGTTGTTCCTTGTTTTTTTTTTTTACTGTTTAGGATTGTTGAATCATTGCCTAGCGAGAGAGTTGTTCTCGTTAGAGAGAGGAAATTTACCTTGAACAGAGAGAGGATTGCTTCACCTGGTAACGAATTGGAAAGGAAATCCTCACCATGTGTTGGTTGAGACAAGGACGTAGGCCGCTGGTTGAACCTTGTAAAATCTGGCGTTTAGCTTTTCTTTCCTTAAACTCTTTACATTCTAGCAAAGTTATAAACTACGTGTATGCTTGATTAATCATTGTGAACTTTCTGGATATTGGGAATTTGTTGAATATTGATTTTGCTTGTATTTGAATCAAGGAATTGATTTGTTGTGTGGATTGGATCGAATATTCCGATGAACTTTAAATACTAAGTTTTAAATACACAACTAAGGTAAAACCTTGTGATTTTTAATATTCCATTGAAAGAAAATTGTAGGGTACTTAAGATCAATTTGCTGAGATTGCATTGTGGGATTATTATTGTTTACTGTTGAAAATAAAAACTAATTCTGAATTCTATTGAAGTATTAAAACTTGAATTTGAATTGTAATATCATTCATATATACATAGGATTGTTGATTGGTATACTACGGTCGCTGATTAGAATTTTTTTTGTTTGTGTGATCGTAGCAAATTAATTTGAAAAGGGTAATACTTAATTAAAGTTTTTGTAAAAAAAAATTTTAAAAGCCCTATTCACCCCCCTCTTGGGAGTACACCTTTAATCTCAGAGCCTAAGAGAAGCAACAAAAAAAAAAAACAGTGAGAAAACATGGAAAAAAATACAAAAAGAGGGAAGGAGGGAAAAAAAAGTTTTGTGTTAAGAAAGAGGGAGGGGAAAAGTATTTTTTTCTTGAAAATTCAGGATTAGAGGTGCTTACACAGTCATCTTACCCTAGACTATCGGAGAGCGATTACTCGTCCGATTAAGTTGATATTTTGATAGATGGTGCCTAACTCATCCTTCTTCACTCTAGACGGTCTGATTGTCATTTGGAGTGCAGAAACATTGGTTTGGGGCTTGGATAGTAGTCTTATTGTAGTAGCAACTTCAATAGCAGTAGCCTGCGCAGTTAGCTTGATCTAGATGATTGGGTGGTAATTTCTAGTCCGATTGGGCTGAAATATTTACAAGTTGTATATGACTCACCTGTCTTAATTTTGATCTGCTATATTGTTATTTGGATCTTTTAAACTATGTTTTTGTGCCTTGGATGTCAGCCTCGTGGTAGCAGCAGCTTCAGGATTGGGGTTGTCTACACAGTCAGTTTGATCTGGAATTGGGTGGTAATTTCTTGTTCAATTGTGTTGAAATATTTATAGGTTGTATATGACCCACCTTTCTTAATTTGGTTTGGCTAGATTATTATTTGGGGTTTTTAAACTGTGGTTTTGTGCATTGGATATCAACCTTATGGCAGCAGCAACTTTAGGATTGGAGGTACTTGCGCAGTCAGCTTGATTTAGATGATCGGGATAGTGATTTCTTGTCCGATTGAGTGGAAATTCTTATAAGTTGTTCATGTTTAAAGACCTGAAGAATTATAGTAATTAAATGATTAAAGGAAGGAGAAAAAGGGAATTTCAAAAAGAATATTCAGCAGGGTCTCATCGACGAGCGCAGAGCGTTCGTCGATGAACAGACTTCTTGGGCTCATCGACGTGGACACGTACCTCATCGACGAGAATTTACCAAGGGGGCTATTTCCAAGGCCTGCAATTCATCGAAGAGGGTTAAGTGTTCGTCGACGAATCTCTTCTTGGACTCGTCGATGAGGTGACGTGGCTTGTCGATGAGGTAGCAGTGTATAAATATGCTTAACTCGGGTTTTCAAAGAAATTTTTCCACGGCGCAATTCTCTCTCTTCCTCTCTCCCGAACGTTCTAAACTCCACTCTGTTTGTAAGTCTTATGTACTGTTTATGTAACGACCCCTTTATTTTTTCATTTTTCTCCCATAATATCCAATATAATAGTTTTGGCAATTCATAATCCATCTGGACCCACGATACCACGGGTACACGTGAAACACAACATTGACTCCTAAGCAGCAGGAAATGTAAATTCATATACATATTAAGTTGTCCAACTAACACAATACCAGAGTTTACTATATCCATCATATGAATACACACAATCTAAAATAACCAAAAAGAGTCCTAGGGACGCCACCCAAAAATCCGTTTGACCCTAGCAAATACTTACCCTTCAAATAGGGCAATCAGCTAAAGACTATCATTGCAGAGCTTTATCCGCTCTCCTATCTGGGACTCTTAAAATATTTATATAATTGGGGTGAGACACCTCTCAGTAAGAGAAAATAAACTAATACCAGTGCGTGGCAATATGAGTATTTTCGTGTTATACATATAACAGTACAAAAACATACTTAATAGAACTATTTGTGTCATATCTGGGAAAAACATATACAATCATAACATAGTAGAACATACTAAATTTCTATAAACATAATTCATCTCATATAATAATACGTAGAAAAAATCCTAGATGATTATCTGGTTGGTGTCATGTCTTACCCCCACATGACTAGGTTGTGCGGCCCGAAGGCGAGACCCGACAATGGCTAGCCGACCATTGCCGAATCAAAAGAAAAAGTCTATAAGTACAATGGGTCTGCCTATACTGGTCCGTACACCAGGGGCGCCAATACTACAATAAACCACATCGACTGTCATTCTCCCACTGCCCCGTACGGCAAGCAGTAGTACTAACATATCATGATCGTGATCATATAGCTACGGTACCGTGCTCGTGAAAGCCTAATCCAAGCCAACTAGGTACTGATAATATATAACATATTTCCAAATAGTGGTACATGACTATTTCATAATAATAATTTTCAAGTTAATATCATCATATCATTTTGAATAACATAACGTGAAAACCTTCGGCCTTTACGCCAGTACTTTGTAGTTTATAAATCTGGGCCTATACGCCGATAGTACATATCATATAAAATCATCGGCCCATACGCCAACATATCATATAGAGCCTTGGCCCATACATTGCCATATCATATAAAAACTATGGCCCGTACGCCAATATATCATATAAAAACGACGGCTCGTACGCCGACATATCATATAAAAACATCGGTCTGTACTCCGATATATCATATAAGAACCTCTATCTCATTTTAATATTTTCCTAGAAGCAGTCAACCATACTTATTGCAAACATAATATTCCATGGTAAATTTTACTCATGCCACATTAAATAGGTATTATTCATATTTAAACCATATTATTATTTATAGCAGTATTTCCCAAACATAATACTACAATATACTTATTTTCCAAAAATTAAATGCTGTAAATTTTATACATATATTTCCATGAAAAAACAACTGACTTAGTTTATCCCCTTACCTGACTTCTGGAAAAGGCCCCATAATATCTCGTCTTATACCCGCAGGGTTCCCCGTTCAATACCCTGAAAACAATATCGTCCAAAACTAAATTTCAGTATTTCTTCGTCTACTACATTTTCTACAACTGCAGGAAAAATAAATTCTGAATAAAAAGTCTTACCCTGAACTTGGGATGAAATTCAAGATAGCCCTACCAATGATCCACTCCAGTAGATTTGAAGATAACTTTCCCAGGAGTGTCGTGGTGGCCTCGGATCGTCAAACCGGTAAGAATCTAGATCAGAAACTTAGAGAGAAGGAGGAAGGGACGAATAGGAGAGAGAGAGAGAGAGAGAGAGAGAGAGAGAGAGAGAGAGAGAGAGAGAGAGAGAGAGAGAGAGAGAGAGAGAGAGAGTTCTTCGCGTAATTCTGATGAAAAATTCAAGTTTAAGCTATCTATACACTAGCCTACGTCGACGAGACATGCCACTTTATCGACGAGGTCAAGAAGAAAGTTTGTTGACGAATGCTTACTCCTCGTCCATGAAATTCAAAACTAAAATATAGCCTCTCAGTATCTTCTCGTCAATGAGACACGTGTCCCCATCGACGAACCCATCAAGCGTGCTCGTCGACGAACTCCCTCTGTTCGTCAACGAGACCCTATTTAAATTCCTTTCTTTCTCTCCTCCTCCTATTATTAAATTACGATAATTATTGGGGTCTCTACATTCTCCCCTCCTTATAAAAATTTCGTCCTTGAAATTTTCTATTCATATAATTCATCATCCCTTGAAAAACAAGCAGTCTACTTATTTTATTACTTACCCTCACTTATGGCAGAGGAATACCGTGGTTACATTCAGGGTTCTAAGAGATTGCATATACAAAATATAATTTCTCCCAAAACCAAAAGACTTCTTTTAGCTAAACTACTACATGTACCTACAAAAGAAATATTATATAATCACTTACACTTTCCCTTATTATGACTGAATCCCATGGAACACTTGCGGGTATTTCTATCTTATCTGTTCCTCGAGCTCCCAAGAAGCTTCTTCTATTGCGTGATTTCTCCGCAAAACTTTTACTAGAGGAATCTTCTTATTACGTAATTCTTGCTCTTTTCTGTCCAGAATCTGTACTGGTATCTCCTCACAAACTAGTGAATCACTGAGCTCTAATTCACCATAACTAATCACATAAGAAGGGTCTGGGACATATTTCTTCAATATGGAAACGTGGAATACGTCGTGTATCCTAGACAACATAGGTAGTAAAGCCAACCTATAGGCAACCGGCCCCACTTTCTCTAGAATCTCGAACGGGCCAATGAACTTAGGGCTAAGTTTACCCTTCTTTCCAAATCTCATAACCCCTTTTAACGAAGCTATTTTTAAAAACACATGGTTACCAATATCAAACTCCAATTTCCTGAGGTGATTATCGGGCTCTGAGCTGCACTGATTCTACCTCTGATGAGCTGAACCTTATCGTATGCTTGCTGTAATAACTCTAGACCCACAACTCGCCACTCACCCATCTCATCCCAATATAAAGGAGAATGAAATCTCCTACCATAGAGTGCCTCAAACTGTGTCATGCCAATGCTAGTCTAATAACTGTTATTATACGCAAACTCCACCAGCAGCATAAACTGGGTCCAACTACCCACAAAGTCTACCACGCACCTCGGAGCATATCTTCTAATATTTGTATCGTTTTCTCAGTCTGCCAGTCTGACTGAGGATGGAATGATGTGCTAAAAGATAACTGAGACCTTAGAGACCCCTACAAGCTCCTCCAAAAACGTGAAGTGAAACGCGGGTCCCGATCTGACACTACAGATATAGGCACGCCGTGGGAACGAATTATCTCCTGAATATAAATCTCTGCTAGTTTGTTAAAATAGTAGCTGATCTTAATGGGAAGGAAATAGGTGGTCTTAGTCAAACGGTCTACAATCACCCAGATTGCACTCTGGCCATGCAATGCTGACGGCAGCCCTGAAACAAAATCCATAGATATGTGATCCCATTTCCACTCTGGGATAAAAAGTGGCTACAACTGGCCTGCTGGCCTCTGGGGCTTAGCTTTTACCTACTGGCACGTCAAACACTGTGCTACATACTCGACAATCTCCTTCTTCATACCACTACACCAATAAAACTCTCGCAGATCCCTATACATTTTTGTGCTGCTAAGATGAACTGTGTATAAAGATCTGTGAGCCTCCTCTAAGATGGTCTTCCTGATACCAGCATTAGTAGGAACACATAATCTAGAAGGGAACCACAAAGCCCTGTCATCTGTGATACTAAATTCCTCTCCCTAACCACTTTGTACTCTGACCATTACCTCTGCTAATTCTGGATCATCTTTCAGAGCAGCTTCAATCCTTTCCTATAGAGTAGGTTGCACCACTAAACTAGCAATACATACTTGAGGTCCACTTTCGACCAACTCTATGTCAAGTCTCTCCAGATCCATCATGATCGGATACTGGATCTCCATAGCTGCCAGTGCTGGTCCCACAGACCTCTTGCTCAATGCATTAGTTACCACATTTGCTTTCCCTAGGTAGTAACTAATAGTGCAGTCAAAATCTTCAATAAGTTCCAAACACCTTCTCTACCTCATGTTCAGTTCCTTCTGGGTGAAAAAGTACTTTAGACTCTTATGGTCGGAGAAGATTTCACATCGCTAGCCATATAGGTAATGCCTCCAAATCTTTAATGCATGAACTACTACAGCCAATTCAAGATCATGGGTAGGGTAGTTCTTTTCATACTCTTTCAACTTCATGGAAGCATACGATACCACTCTACTATACTGCATCAATACACAGTCAAGTCCCTTTAAGAACACATCACTGTAAATAACATAACCCTCGCCCCCTGATGGGATGATTAGTATTGGTGCCTTGACAAGCCTTTGCTTCAATTCCTAAAAACTATGCTCACAACTATTGTCCCATTCAAATATGGTATTCTTCCTAGTCAGTCGTGTCAGGGGCCCTGATAATGCTGAGAATCCTTCAACAAAACGACGATAATACCCAGCTAGAGCCAAGAAATTCCTGATCTCCTAGATATTTCTCGGTCTAGCCCAATTCACTACCGCATCAATCTTACTAGGATTTATAGAAATTCCATCCCCTCAGATGACGTGCCCCAAAAATACAACCTTCTTGAGCCAGAATTCACGTTCGCTGAACTTGGCATATAACTTCTTTTCCCTGAGCATTTGTAAAACCTGCCTTAAGTGCATCTCATACTCCTTATAGCTCCTCGAATAGACCAATACATCATCAATAAAAACAACAACAATCTAATCTAAGTATTGGTGGAAGATTCTATTCATCAAATCCATGAATATAGCACGAGCATTTGTCAGACCAAATGGCATAGCGAGAAATTCATAATGCCCATATCTGGTCTTGAAAGCTATCTTCGAGACGTCTTCTGCTTTCACTTTCACCTGATGATAGTCTGATCTAAGGTCAATCTTAGAATACACTCGTGTATCCTGGAGCTGGTCAAATAAGTTATCTATACGGGGTAAAGGATACTTGTTCTTGATTATCACTTTATTAATTCCCCATAATCTATACATATCCTTATGGTCTCGTCTTTCTTCTTCACAAATAGAACTAGAGCTCCCCACAGAGATACATTAGGCCGTATAAAACCCTTATTGAGCAAATCTTATAATTGATTCTTTAATTCTTCCAACTTTGCTGGCGTCATTCAGTAGGGTGCTTTAGAGATTGGTGTTGTACCTGGAAGTAGATTAATAGTAAAATCTATCTTTTGATCAGGTGGCAAGCCTGGTAACTCATCTGGAAAAACATCTATAAACTCCTTTACTACTGGCGTACTAGTGAGCTTTAATTCATTCCTTGTCATTTCCTTCACAAATGCCACAAATCCCTAACAACCACTTAGGAGCAATCTCCTTGCCTGAATAACTGAAACTAACTGGGGCGAGGATTGCACTCGCGACGACCCTATAAATCTAAATTCTGGTTTCCACGGAGGTCTGAATATTACTTCTTTCAAACGACAGTCTATACTGGCGTAATTGGCTGCCAACCAGTCCATACCAAATATTACATCGAACCCATGCATATCCAGAACTATCAGATCGGTAGACAAATTTTCCCTTGAATATCAACTGGACAACCCCGAAATACTCTACTACACCTCACTACTGACTCGGTTGGTGTAGTTACTAATAATTCAGTAACTAATAACTGTGTTTTTGCCCCACATAATTTAATACACACCATAGACATGAACGAATGTGTGGCTCCTGAATCAAACAATATAATAACTCTAAAGGAAAGCATGCTAACCATACCTGTCACCACGTCACCTACTGTATCAGCATCACTCGGCGTTAAAGTGAGAACTCTGGTTGTGTCCATATTCCTCTACTAGCCTCCATGTGGCGCTTGATAGCCTCTTCGGTACGATCTGGGAGCAAGAGCAACATCTGGTGGTGTAAGGTAATCTCGTACCAAGTGTCACTGTCTTCCGCAATGATAGCAAACATCTCTCCCTACTTGACACTCTCCCCAGTGTCTCCTCCCACAAGTCTAACAGAAAGAAGAATTATGCATCGTCTGAAACTCACGACCTCGAGTCTCCTACCTCCGTCCTCTGCCATAGTTTCCTCTTCTCCACTGACCCTACCTAGGACCCTGCTGGTAGCCTGAAGGCGCAAATCTCTTCTTCCGTCCCTGTTCCTCTACGTCCATACGCTCACTAACCTTTGCCAAGGCTACTCTGTCTACTAACTCAGCAAAGTCCTGTATCTTTAGCACTATCACCTGCCTGTATATGCCTCACCTCAATCCTCTTTCAAACTATCTCGCTTTCTTTACCTCATCAGGAACAATATATAGAGCAAAACGAGAAAGCTCTGTAAACTGCGCCACATACTGCTGGACTGATAGCTATCCCTACTTCAAATTCAGGAACTTTTTCACTTTAGCTTCCCTCACAGTAGCTGGAAAATATCTATCAAATAATAATTCTTTAAATTGGTCTCATGTCATAGCTATCAATGTCGTCCTCTGCTACTCTAATAGTCTCATAGTAGTCCAGCACCTCTCGACCTCCCCTATCAGTTTATAGGTGGTGAAGAGGACCCTTTGTTCCTCCGTACACTATAATACTACCAAGACTTTCTCGATCTCCTGCATCCAATTCTCGGTTACTACAGGATCAACTCCTCCTAAAAATGTCAAAGGATTCATCTTAGTAAACTTTTTTATCGTGCACCCATGGCCTACAGACGGACCTTCCTGCTCTCTGGAGCTCATAACGTTCTCAGCCATTACCTGCTGAGCCACGCTACGTAGTATCGCATCACAATCAATCCTGCCTACACTCGAGGGCCCTGCTCTATCACTACCACTCATATGGGCATTACCTCCTCCTGGGTCCATCTCGAAAACTATAAACGTAACTTAGAGACCCTATCCTTATAATTTACTCGCCTAGCATAATTCCTTATCTTAACATCCTTAGCTTATTCCTAGCTCCAAACCTACATTCTAGGAACAAAACCCCGATAATAGTTTACTATGGTTTTCCTGAAATCGTCACCCCAGGAAAAACACAGAAACCACTACGGAAGTCCCGCCTCTAGACTGTAGAACAAACCCTCAAATCCTTTTCCTATACTCTGGTATTATTTCCGCTGCACTCTAAAGTCTACAAAACCTAGCAACCTAGGCTCTGATACCAAACTGTAATGACCCCCTTATATTACCATTTTTTCCCATAATATCCAATATAATAGTTCTGGTAATTCATAATCTATCTGGACCCACGATACCAGGGGTACACGTGAAACACAACACTGACTCCTAAGCAGCAGGAAATGTAAATTCACATACATATTAAGTTGTCCAACTAACACAATCCCAGAGTTTACTACATCCATTCTATGAATATACACAATCCAAAATAACCAAAAAGAGTCCTAGGGATGCCACCCAAAAATCCGTATGACCCTAGAAAAATACTTACCCTTTAAATAGGGTAGATTAGCTAAAGACTATCACTGCGGAGCTTTATTCGCTCTTCTATTTGGGGCTCCTAAAATGTTTATATAATTAGGGTGAGACACCTCTCAGTAAAGAAAAATAAACTAATACCAGTGTGTGGCAACATGAGTATTTTCATGTTATATATATAACATCACATAAACATACTTAATAGAACTATCTGTGTCATATCTGGGAAAAACATATATAATCATAACATAGTAGAACATACTGAATTGTCATAAACATAATTCATCTCATATAATAATACGTAGAAAACATCCTGGATAGTTAGCTGGCTGGTGTCATGTCTTATCCCCACATGACTAGGTTGTGTGACCCAAAGGCGGGACTCGACAATGGCTGGTCGACCACTACCGAATCAAAAGCAAAAGTCTGTAAGTGCGATGGGTCAGCATCTACTGGTCCGTACACCAGGGGCGCCAACACTACAATAAACCACATCGACTTCCATTCTCCCACTGCCCCATACGGCAAGTGGTAGCACTAACATATCATGATCGTGATCATATAGCTACGGTACTGTGCTCGTGAAAGCCTAAACCAAGTCAACCGGGTTTTTAATAACATATAACATATTTCCAAATAGTGGTACATGGCTATTTCATAATAATAATTGTCAAGTTAATATCATCATATCATTTTGAATAACATAACGTGAAAACCTTCAGCCCTTATGCTGGGATTTTGTAGTTTATAAATCTCGGCTCGTATGCCGATATTACATATCATAAAAATTTTCAACCCGTATGCTGACATATCATATAGAAGCCTCGGCTCATACGTCAACATATCATATAAAAACCATGGCCCATACGCCGACATATCATATAAAAGCCATGGCCCGTATGCCGACATATCATATAAAAACCTTGGCCCGTATGCTGATATATCATATAAGAACTTCTATCTCATTTTAATATTTTCCTAGAAGCAGTGAACCATACTTATTGCAAACATAATATTTCATGGTAAATTTTACTCATGCCACACTAAATAGGTATTATTCATATTTAAACCATATCATTATTTACAGCAGTATTTCCCAAACATAATACTACAATATACTTATTTTCCTAAAATTAAATGCTGTAAAATTTATACATATATTTCCATGGAAAAACAACTGACTTAGTTTATCCCCTTACCTGACTTCTGGAATAGCCCCCATAATATCTAGTCTTATACCCACAGAGTTCCCCATTCAATACCTTGAAAACAACATCTCCCAGAACTAGAATTCAATATTTCTTCATCTACTACATTTTCTACAACTATAGGAAAACCAAATTCTGGATAAAAAGCCTTACCTTGAACTTGGGATGAAATTCAAAATAGCCCTACTAACGATCCACTCCAGTAGACTTGAAAAGAAATTTCCCAGGAGTGTCATGGTGGCCTCGGGTCACCGAACCGGTAAGAATCTGGCCCAGAAACTTAGAGAGAAGAGGGAAGGGACGAATAGGAGAGAGAGGGAGGGAGGGAAAGAGAGAGAGAGAGAGAGAGAGAGAGAGAGAGAGAGAGAGAGAGAGAGAGTTCTTCACGTAATTCTGATGAAAAATTTGAGATTAGGCTATTTACACACTGACCTTCGTTGATGAGACACGTCACTTCGTCGACGAGATCAAGAACGAAGTTCGTCGACAAATGCTTACTCTTTGTCGACGAAATTCATAACTGAAATATAGCCTCTCGGTATCTTCTCGTCGACGAGACATGTGTCCCCATCGACGAACCCTTTAAGTGTGTTTGTCGACGAACTCCCTATGTTCGTTGACGAGACCCTGTTTAAATTCCTTCTTTTCTCTCCTCCTTCTCCTATTATTAAATTACGATAATTATTCAGGTCTCTACAATTTAAACTGCAATGATTTGTGAATATTTCTAGTTTGACCTAATTTGTTATGACATTTTAAATTTAAATGATCATTTATACTATTTTGTGTACTCAGTTGCCATATTTTTCAAAAACAGTTATATTCCTTTTTGCCCAAATGCTATATTAAAAAGGGGGAGATTTTTAAAAAAAAAATGAAAATCATTTTAGAAAGGAGAGTGCTATTTTAAGCTAAGACTTCTTTTATAATAATCAAAATTTTCTTAGCTTGACCCTTTTACTGATGATAAAAGGAGGAGATGTTTTATTATAGCAAAATTAGTCATTTCTCCTCGAACTTTTGTGAATCAAAATGGAAAATGATAATTGTACTTAAATGCACAACTTGAAAAATTCTGAAGTCTTCATGGTTGTATGTGAACTTTATGAATATCAATCTTTTAATGCATATTGTTAGGGGGAGCCTTGTCTGGCGAACCCAAATTTTGCTCATGTGTTTGTCATCATTAAAAAAGGGAAAATTGTTGACTTTTTGAGTCCAATCTCTGTTTTAATTATGACAAACCACAATATATCATCTGTGTGCTAAGTATATGAACAAGTTTACTTTTCTAAGCATGGATGACAGAAAAGAAATGAAAGCCGAGAAGCACTTAAATGAGCACATCATTCGGCGCATTCCATGCTATTGCAAAGGAGCATAGCATAAAGTTCTTTTGTTTTTATTTCAAGTTGTATTGTAGTGCGTTATATTTTCTTTGGGTCTGTAATAATCATATGGTTTGTAATAATCTACATATAATGCATAATAGGTATTTATGCTCAAAATACTTGAAAAAGTCTCTTTTCCCCGTGTGTCTGTTTGGGCGACCGTCCCTGAGGATCGGGCGACCGAGACTCTCGGGTTGCCTTATTTTTACCATGGTTAATTGAGGTTATTTTGGGTTAAACTTTAATTTAACAATTTCAAAATATCCAATAGGTCACCAATGGTCAAAATTTGAGGGATATCTATTTATACCCCCTCATTTGCCTTGATTAGTAGGAAGATTAGCAAAAGTAATTAGCAAAAATTCTCTCAAATATTTTATACTTCTTTAGCTATATACTTTACATTCCAAGCATATTTCTTTAATACTCTTTCTTACACTTCTTGCAAATATTTTTGAAGAAGAGAGTTTCATATTATTCCTCTCTTGTAAATCAATTGCATGTTTGTAGGGATTTGATTGTGGTTATTGTGTGCATCTTTCAAATCATTTCCTTGGCATTACTCTCATATATTCATACATATTTGAAAAATATTTTTGAGAGTTTTGCTTGATTGTTTATCCCCATAATATTTCGCATATAAATATTTGATTGGGAATAACTTGTTTTAGCATCATGTAGATAGTATTGTGATTTGTTATTTTGTATTATTTTTGTAATCATATATATGTTCTTATTTTATTAGGGTTTATTATCTCATATTGTTATCATATAGTTATTATTGTGTATCATTTGTTATTGTTATTAGATATTATTATTGTTTATTATTTGTAAAAAGTGTAGCTCAGATATTCATGTTTAGTATATTTATTTAGGATTTCTTTGAAAGTATTGTTTTTGTATATTATTGTTAAAGATTTTTATTATTTATTGTATTTATTTATTAAAAAATTTAGATTTTTTGTTGTATTGGTTAAGCTCTTATTGTCATTATATTATTCATTGTTATTGTATATTATCATTAAAGTTCTTTTGTTTTTCCCCTTATTGTCATGTATTTGTTGTTATTATAATACTTATGATTATATATTCAGTTTTTTTTTTCCACCAAGTTTGTTATTGATATAGCTTTTAGGGTTTTTGATTATTATTATTATTTATGATTGTAATTATGTTATGTTATTATTTAAGCATGTTTAGGATTTTGATTGGTTTCCATGTTTAGGGCTTAATTGCTTCCATATAACTTGTGTATTAATTTTAGGATAGATATGTTTCCATATTACTATCACATGTTTCCATATTAATTGCACATTGATTTATTTTAGGCTTTGAATTACTTCCATATTATTGTATATTATTCTTTTTAGGGTTGGAATGATGTTGTATATTTAGGGTTTGTCTTATTTCACTTCCATAATTATGTCTTACTTATTTCCGTGTTTGTCCATATTACACTTAACTTTTAGAATTTGATCCGTTACCATGTTTTTGGAAGTTTCCTTTATTGTTAACATTAGGATTTTATTTTTGGAGCTTTGATTATTTATTTTTATTATTATTATTATTATTATTATTATTAGAACTTACGTGTTATGATATATATATTGTTATTATTATTATTATCCTATTATTTTCCTTTTTTTTATATTATACTAGCCATTTGAAATTTTAGGAAAACTACAAAAAAAATCATAAAAAGAGAAAATTAGAAAAAAATATATAAAAATATTTTTTGGACTTGATTTTCATGATTTTGCCTTAATGTCTTTCTGTTATTTCAAATTTTTTTAAAAAAATAAAAAAAGAAAATTCAGAAAAATCAAGAAAAATATTTTCGAAGTTGAAGGTCATTTTTTGCACTCTTTTAAAATCCGAAAAAAGAAAACCTCCCGGAATATTATTTTTCATATTTAGAAAACCCTACAAATTTCAAAAATCCTGGGAGTGTATTTTCTTAACCTATTAATTTCTTTGAATGTGTATTTCACAAATTCACAAAAGGAAGTAATTTTAAAGATTTATTAAATTTAATTGGTAGGATAATTTTTGATTAATTAGGTATCGTTGGTAAGAACAAGCGCGTAGGGGGTGCTTGTACCTTCCCTCACGCAACCGAACTCCTGATCTCGGCTTTAGTAATGCAGACCAATTCTACCCTTAATTGGATAGTAATCATATGTTCTAATCACATTAAAAGGTTAGTGGCGACTTCATTCTTATTTTTCCTGAAAATTAAACAATTATATTTTTCATTCGTCGACCCTGTGGCACCCGTGCTCCGGGACGTCGCGACAGCTTGTTCCAACTTGATTCGAGTTTGCGTAAGGCTTCCACTGCGCACTCACTCAACACTTTTCTTATCTGTGTGTGTTTCCTTCTTGTTCATCATAATTGTTGCACTACATGATCGTTTTCGCATTTCATTATTGCACAAAAAAATTAATATTTTCAAAATGAACATCTTATTGGCAACCATTGGACTATCCTCCTCTAGATAAGTGAAAAATAAAATAAAAGATATATTTAACAAGTTGGGCAAAGATCTATGACCTAAAAATATCAATGCTTTGTGTTAGGGCTTGACAGTGTGACCTCGGTTAAATGGGGAGGTGAGATGTCTTCACTTGCCCTCACTAGGGATTTTTATACTGGATGTTGAATTACTCGGATGATGGCTTGTGTGGTTATCCTGTTGATTGAATATAACAGCTAGTTCCACATGTCATTGAGTATGAAGGTCACTTGTCTTCATGAATTCATTATTATTAGAATTGATATTTCATGACTATGAATGGCTTCCGAAAACCTCTCAAGTGTTCATGATAGCAGGATTGAACGTGTAGTTGTGGGCTAACTCTGTCAAGTGAGGGTCCCGACGAGTGCCGCACTGCCCCTTAATTGGGTTTAAACTGGGGGTTCGTCACAGTTGGTATCAGAGCACGGTATTTGTGAGCCCAACAGGAGTGAACATTTTGAGTTGTAAAATGAGAATCTAAAATTTTGTAAAAAATAACAATGCAGAGGCATGCACGGCAAGGGATAACTCAAGAGAAAGGCGTGCCAATAGAGTTTGAGGCCACCAAATAGAAAATTGATTTTGAAAACAAAATTGTGGAACTTGAGTAAGTCACTCCATGAATAAGAATCCCTAGTATGGAGTAGTTGAAAACCTTGAGAATAGGTTAAAACATATTGAGGGCATAATGTCATCTCCCATCTTATGAAGGAGAAAGAAAAATAGAGCTTGCGATATTCAAAAAGAGGGTTGAGCAGTCAGAAACTCATTGTGGGCATGAATCCATACATAATCCCAAGGGGTAGTGCCAATAAAGCTTGAGGCCTCCCTACGGGAAGTAGACCAATAGAGCTTGAGGTCTACTAGAAAGTATGGAGCTGTCGCTTTGAGTAGGTTGAAACATCGGGGGCGTGATGCCATCTATCATCCCAACGGGTAGTGCCAATAGAGCTGGAGGCCTCCCTATGGGAAGTAGACTAATAGAGCTTGAGGTCTTCTAGAGAATAGTGAGTTATTGGAAGCCTTGAGTAGGTTAAAACATCTCGAGGGCATGATGTCATTCATTGTCCCAAAGGGTAGAGCTAATAGAGCTTGAGGCCTCCCTATAGGAAACAAACCAATAAAGCTTAAGGTCTGTTAGGGAATATTAAGCTATCAGAAGCCTTAAATAGGCTGAAAGATATCGAGGTCGGATGCACTTCAGAATCCCATGGGTTTGGGCCAATAGAGCTTGAGGCTACCCTACGAGAGTTAATTGAGATCATTCTTATGTTGCACGTACATAGAATGTAAAAGAATCTATGACAATTTGTTGGATAAGTGGGCAGAGGACTTCTAGTAAGACTATAGAGAGAAGGTATGGTTCACACCAAGCACCCAGAAAAGTAGGCAGGGTGCCACGCAAAAGTGCAGAAGGGAAGGCAATGTGAGCGCTACACACTTTGTAAGTCAACATGGCAGAGAAAAGGTAATGGTTCACACCAACTGCTCAGGAAAGTAGGTAGGGTGTCACACTCCCAAGTGCTAAAGTGTTAGCAGGGTATGTGATGCATACTTCAGTTAGTATGGCAGAGAAAGGATAATGGTTCCCGCCAAGTACCTAGGAGAGTAGGCATGGTGAGACGCTAAATGCACTAAAAGGGGTGGGGAGGGTGAACGCTGCATGCTCTGACTGAGTTAAGATGGATAATTACAAGGCTTGATGACTTGAACGATGGTATGATGCAAGATTCGATAGATTTCAATACCCAAAAGACAACCAACTAGAATAGATGAGTCATATACCTTTTCAATTCTTTACTTGTTAGTTGTCATAGTTACCTCACATAACCGATGAGTCATATCCTTTTTCAAATCCTCAACTATCAGTTGCCATAGTTATCTCACACAATTGATGAGTCGCAGCTTTTTTAGTCCTTTACCAACCAGTTGTCATAGTTACCTCGCACAATGGATGAGTTGAATACATTTTTCAATTCTTTACCAGTCAGTTGTTGTAGTTACTTCGCACAGTGGATGTGTCGTATCCCTTTTTAGTTATTTACAAGTCAGTGATTGTATTTCGCTCATACTGTGGATGAGTCATATAGAGTACAGACTAAATATGTAGAGTATAACCTAGTAGACATTTAGTCAATAACGAAGGTCATCAACAACAAGAGTGGGAAGTCTTCTTATAAATACATCAACGAGGTCGTCGATAGAGTGAGTGGGCTAGAATGGTAGGGCTTGACAGTGTGACCTCGGTTAAATGGGGAGGAGAGATGTCCTCACTTGTTTTGCCAGAGATTTTTATACTGGATATTGAATTACTTGGATGATGACTTGTGTGGTTGTTTTGTTAATTGAATATAACAATTAGTCCCACATGTCATTGAGTATGAAGATCATTTATCTTCATGAATTCATTATTATTGAAACAGATATTTCATGATTATGAATGGCTTCCGAAAACCTCTCGAGTGTTGGATTGAACGTGTAGTTATTGGCTGATTTTGTCGAGTGAGGGTCTCGACGAGTGCCACGCAGCCCCTTAATTGGTTTTGAACTGGGGATCCGTGACACTTTGCAGCAACAATTAGGGGAAATTTTCGATGAGTGCTTACTCCAGAAGATTCAGTTACATCTAAATCCTCCTCTCTTGGTTGCCTGGGCAAACTTGTGCAAAAGATTAGCTAACACGAGCTCAATAATGGCAATAGAAAATGCAGTTCTAGGGCAGCCCCTTCTTCCAGCTCCAAATGGAATCAAATGAAAATCATCTCCTCTAAAATCTACACGACTATACAAGAACCCTTTTGGTCTAAACTCCTCAGCTTCATATTGCCCAAGCATTGATCAATACTATGTTTTGGCCAAAATGTCATAGCCTTGTACTTCCACATCTTCAATAGATTCTCGGGAAACAAGCAATGGAACTGGAGAGCGTAGCCTCAAGTTTTCCTTGATCACTGCTTTCAAATTCTATATTTCCTTGGTTTCATCTTCAGTTATATTTGCTTTACTTGGAGTAATCTCTTTGATTTCTTTTTGCATCTTTTTTCCATGGCTTGTGGATGCCTGAGTACCTCCGTCGTGACCCATTCCAAGACCATGGAAGTAGCATCAGTGCCAGCTACAAATCTATATACTACAAAGCCTCATGCATATAATGATTAGAAATTTTTAAATGACAATTCCAAGTAAACATTGAAGGCTCTCTTAAAACATTAGGAAAACCCAAGGAAATATGAAAAAATCTACTTGCTTATCAATGTAAGTGAGAGAGAACATAAAAAATAGATCAAACACACGAAATTTAATTTTACACATCATTGACATTTAATTTCTTAATTTTTAATCACATTGAAACAAATTTTCGATGTTCAATGGTATTTGATATAGAGAGAAATTTCAGTGAAAAATAAATTTTTTTTTTCTTATTTTCCCTTTCTTTCCCTTCCCTTTTCCTAACAAAATTCTTGACTCATAATTAGAGCTTGAAAAATATTTTTTTTAAAAATAAAATAGAAAATTTTTCATTTTTTTACATTGGATTATCAAGGAAAGTGAGAAGGAAACTTTTTTGATAAAATATATAGCTAATCAAGAAAAATTTTGATTTTTAAAATTATTTACATTTTAGTTTATTAAGTTTTAATTATACAAGAACAAATTTTATTTTAAGAATTTTTATATAAAATAAAATAAAATGAAAGTATTTTTTTCTTATTTTGCTTTATTCTTCTTTTCAATATTACAAGCAATGGAGTACAATCTCATACCTTTCATCAAAAAAGAATCTTTGTAGCTAATCCTTAATCAATTGCTGAGGCACAAACAGCGCAGATAATGCATTGGAATTTAATTATAATAAAAATGATGTTTCAACATCTTATTCATTAAGGTTCTATTTGAAGGGACTTGCAGATTAGCTCTAAGATCCGACTGTAGTGTATATGGATAACAAAAAAAGAAAAAAATTAATCTAATCATACAAACTCTAATTTCGTGATTAGGATTATACCTGCGAGATCTGTCTGATTTGATCCCGAATTTACAAGTACAAAAAAGAGCTATTGAAAATGACTAGAAATCTTCTACTGTATTCCTTGAACACGTCCTTCTCCTGAAAGAGTGAGCTCGTAAGCGGCTATTAGGGTTTTCTTCTCTCACAAAAATGTCTGCCACTGTGAGAGCTCACTCGTCTTACCCTAACACCTGAATGGAGTGTGTGTATATAGGCTGCCGTAGGGACCTCTGGGCAAATATGACAAGGGCTTTCCACGTAATTAATAATTTCTAATCCAACCCAAATTCATCCTTAATTACGTTAATTATAATTCATACCACTAAAGAATTATAATTACACTCTCCTTTCATATTCGAAATTAAATGTCAACCTCCTATTATTAAATGCTTACTTATTTCTCCACGTAAAGATTATAGATACCCATCTATTAAATTAAATTACTGAAAATTTAATTAATTAACATATTAATTTCTCGAGACCTTCCACTTAACTTATTTGATGTGTTGAATTCAAAATCCACCTCCAAGGTTTGACACAATCAAAACTTATAAGTTTCATCAATGGGGTATCATCAATCCCGATACTGGGACGTGAATTCCATCAATAATTAATATTCATCATACACACAATGTCATCACCCAACTCACTGTACACGTGTTCAATAATCATATCAGGATTAAGAGCATAAACACTCATAATAACTATGAGGTATTAATTGTTTTATATAATCAGTATAAAAATAATTACCCCAAGACGATCTTGTTCAATACAAACAAAGTATACTAGTACAAGAAGTTGAAACTGTACCATTCCCAATAGTCAATAATCATATCAAGATTAAGAGTATAAACACTCATAATAACTATGAGGTATTAATTATTTTATATAGTTAGTATAAAAACAATTACCCCAAGACGATCATATTCAATACAAACAAAGTATACTAGCACAAGGAGTTGAAACTGTACCATTCCCAATAGTCAAGAGACCTTTTAAAACCTTATACTACAATCCTACCAATGGTGTCCAATTTTATTTAAGACTGTGAATAATAAACTTATATTTTATAAGAACTAATTATCTAATCTTCTGTGTATAAGTCGTACTTTACACATTAGATCACTCATTATACAGAATAAATGACACACATACATAATCATTAAATAAATAATGTCAGACAAATATTACTTACAAAGATTTTCATTAAAATATAATAACTGAAATTATTAAAAAATACTAAAACCGGTTACGTAATGCATGTCTTTCAGTATTAATCCCTAACACTATTTGATAAAAAAAAATATTTCAAGAAAAAAAAAAAGAAAGAAATATATTTTTCATTATATATATTTTTTATAGAAAATATCATTAAAAATGAATTTTTTATTCCAATTTGACTAAATATTAAGAGAAAAAAAAAATGCAAAGGATGTGTAAAATAAAATTTTTATTCAATAATTTACTACTTATTATTATTATTATTATTATTATTATTATTATTATTATCACTTTTCTTGATAACTAAAAGATAGTATCTTTCATGTTCTTCTAACCTTTGCATGAAGTTTTTCAAGTTCTAAACAAACCTTCAAACCTAGTGAGATTGAATTTCAGGACAAGCAGTCATTTTCTTTTGATTTGATGAGTAAGTTATCTCAAGAAAACTAGTATAGTCGATCAACTTAAAACATTAAAGGGTTGTTTTAATTTATTTTCTTTAAATTTTATTGTTTCTAGTTTTTGTTGTAATACAGCAAAGAAAACTGCATAAAAAGCATGCTTTTGTTGTTTTTGTGGTGAGATGTTTGTATAGTACTTTAATATTCAAAATTCACAGTGGCTGGATTAAAGCACTGTGTATACAAATTTTTTATAAACAGTAAATTAAGTTTTCATGGGAATTTAAATCAAATTAAATAAAATATCCTTAGAATTTTAAAACTTTTTGGAAAACAATAAAATGACAAAAATGTATTAAAAAAATTTTCAACTTTCATATACAATAAAATTATTCTTAAAGTACTAAAAAGTGATTTAAAAGTGAAAAATTGAATTAAAAATTAAGATCTTTCAGTTTTTCTTTTGTTTTTTATTTTTATATTTTCATTACTCTAATTATATTCATTAGCTGTTGTTCTATCTAATGACAAAAGTAAACATGCCTTACAATTAGCTTTTTAATTTTATTGTCGTACTTTCAATATTCTTACCAAAATAGGTTGCCATTTTTTAATTTTTAGTTTATATTTTATTTTTTATAGTTCTTGTTTTTATGTTTACACTGATCGACGATCAAACTTTAAATTAGAAGTTTAAGAATAATGAACACTTTTAGCTTTTCTTTTTTATGATCAAATGGTTTGTTGGTATTGATATATATGTAAAGTAGCATTTCAAATATGGTTTTTTGAATAGTTTTTCTTAGCTAGATTAATAAGAAAAGCACAATAAATAGATAAATAAATAAATAAAGTGGGTAGATGTAAAAGCAAAGTATCCTTACAAGTACAGTAGCTTTTATGTTATCTGGCCCCATGAAATGTGTTGGGTCCAGCCCACATAAAGAATAAAAATAAAAAATAAAAAATAAAAAAAAGGGGGCAGCCCATGTGTTTTTAAGCCCATTAGGACAGCGTAAAAGGGTGGAGCCGTGAAGGCTGTACATGCACAGCAGGGAGAAAAAAAAAAGGAGCGCCACACAGTGTGTGAAACAGTGTGTGTAACCGTGTGTGAGACATCAGCTCGACGATCGAAAGGTTTTTTGTGATTCGATTTTGCTGAAATTTGGAGAGCATGTTCGGAATTTGTTGACCTTCGATTTGGATGGTAGAGATCTGTTTCGGAGTTTTGGAAGACCTGATTTTGCAATATTGATAATAATTACGTACGAGAGACTTCTTTCCGCTCATTTTTATTTTATCGCGATTCCTTTGGGAATCCTTTTTTACTCTAAGTTGTTGAGCATTTTGATGATTGTACTGCTGTGATTTTTTGTCTCTATTATAGTAGCAATTTTATTGGGTCTCATAGGCCCTGTGGTTTTTATCTTTCGCATTGGAGGAGTTTTTCACGTTAAAAATTATGGTGTGTGATTTATTATTGTTGATTGAGTTATTTTTGCTCGTCACAGATTTAATTTTTGGGAAAGATTTATCTGTGCTAGTTGTCTTGTTACTTTCCCAATAAGTGGTATCAGAGTTAAGTTCATATAAAATATGGAAGACAAAGGCAACTTATGTATTATGTGCAAGCTCACAGCTTCAAATTATTCAATTTGGAAACTAAAGATGACGGATATTCTTTATTGTAAGAACTTATTTGATTTGATTGAGTTGGGTAGCGATAAGCTGGAAAAACAAACTAAAGCTAACTGGAAGAATTTTTTTTTTTTAACTAAAAGAGGACGACACATTCATTTATTTATTAATAAACCATCACTTTTGGCGGAAGTATACCGTGGTTACAAGACAAACAAAAAGGGGATTACAGAAAAATAAAATAAAACTCTTCCACAAGCAATACTAGCAACCAATCAAATCAGGTTAACAAAACTAGCAAAGAAAATAATGACATAAAAACAACCATAAACAAATCAAAATTTACCAAACAAAACTCAAGGGTTATCCTAAAAGGGGGGGGGGGTGAATTGAGTATTTTAAAAATTAAGTTCTTCAAGTTCTAATTTTGAAGACTTTCAATTACAAACTTACAAGTTACTTACAACTAACTCAATGTTTTTCAATTAATCAATCTAATGATGAGTGATTTAGTCAATCAACTAATTTTATCCAATTACTTTGCAGACCTACTATATATTTAAAACATTCACAATATTCATATAAATAAATGTACACTAAAATTAAAAGGAGTTAAGGGTAAGAGAGGTGCAAATATGATTTTACGAGGTTCAGCCAACCCAACCTAAGTTCTCGCCTTGAGCAACCTATTCAAGGATTCCACTAATCCACGCTCTTTTAACTGGGACGAAACTTCCCTTTACAGTCTACTACTTACAAGAGGCGTAACTTCCTCCTCAACCCCAATTCACAATGAATCGTGAATACAATATAAAGATTACAATTTCTGCAAAACTCAAAATGCTTCTAACCAAGCTAGTAAGTACAAAAAAATTCCTACTACATAAGCATATGATAAAACATGAAGCTCAATCCGTATGTAATGATAAGATCGTGATATGAATAATTAGATGCTTCCCAAATTTACCTTTTAATCAATATCTCCCAAAAATAATTTCTTAAAAATGAGTGCTTTGGAGATCTTAGGGTTTGATGTCAGATCACTTTATGTAATAATAGAAAATAATATCCTTTTAAAAATAATCTTGATCTAAGTTCTTACTATCAAATAATTTGTAAGATTAAATATTTGAATAAAAATATGACTTTGAATATTGTAAAGATTTAAATAAAATTTTTCAAGAACCTTTTGCACCAATCAAGTAACTCTTTTTGAATAAAAAATGTAACTTTAAAAATCTCAAATATTTTAACTTTACAAAACTTTTCTCAAGTATTTTATTCAATCAATGAATATAAAATACACAACAATAATTTTGCTCCCAAGAAAATATTATATATAATGAAAATGGGAAAGAAGAAAATAGGATTTCAATACTCAAAATACTCAAACCTCAATACCAACGACAATTGCAAAATATGTGCGTGAATGCCTTTTGATCAACATAACAAATGCCCAAACTGGATGTAAAATGCTTTGGAGTGTAGGCACAAGTTCAGCAATATGTTCAAGGCTTTTAGAATGTAGGCAATAAGTTATGCTCTAGGGTTTAGAGATTAGGTTTATAAGTATTCTCAGTAGTTGATCAAATCCTGGCCGTTGGATCATTTAGGAATAAAAAATTTCGTCCATGTCCGGGCTAAAACACCACTCTGCGTTGCGACATTTGTCGACGAGAGGATACTTTTGTTGACGAGTGTTCAACACTCATTCGTCGACGGGAATGTGAGTTCGTTGACGAAAGACCTATCTGAACTTTTTGGGCTCTTAGTATTTTCTCGTGGACAAGAACAGATCGTTCGTCGCCGAGTGACCTTATGAGTTCGTCGATGAGGTCATGAGATTCGTCGACGAGGCCTCTAAAAATTCATTCAACTTAGAAGTAATGTATATGAATCTTTCATGGAATGCATGAGTCCTAAGGTCATTCTAGGGTATATTTGAGCTTCAAATTATATCATATGATATATGTAAATACATTCAATTATAAATACCCATTCCAATTGAAGATCTTGAACTTGAAACTTGCTTCTTCATCTTTTTACTCTTCTAGTTCCATGGATTAAGTCAATTGATATGTACTTTAGGTTCCTTGTGACTTCCATATCATGCTTACCATTCGTGCATTTTAAATCATGGTCCTGTTCATAAACTCAATTGCACTTTCCAAGTGATTTGCCATTATCAAAACAAGATTGTACCCATAGAGTCAACAATCTCCCATATTTTAATGATGGCAAATATACGAGCAAAAATGGGTTACCCCTAACAAGGCTCCCCCCAAGATAATGCATAAATTAGATAACGACCTACTTAAATTTTTGTATAATTAATCACATATAATATATAGTCAACCCGAACCCATGGATAACAGGGATGCACCTATCATACACAACGAAAATCTAAGTAGTAGTAAATATAAATTACATTCTTCAAACCAAAAGGTACGTAATACTAGAGCAAATTACAATCCATCATAATAGTGTGTTATATACAATCTCCAAAACATCCAAAAATATATCTAGAATCCCGCAACAAAAATCTCCTCATCTTAGTACAAAACTTACCCCCCTAATGGGGTAATACCAAACTAACTCAACAGCAGCCTCAATCCGCCGATCTTTCTGGGTTTTTTGAAAATTTATTTAAGCTAGGGGTAAGACACATTTCAGTTAGGGAAAATAAACTAAATACAGCTGTATGACAACATGAATATTTAATGCTAAAATAGATATACAGTACATTTCATATGCTAGAAAATACTATACATAACATGGTTGAGTAAACATATAATTTCATAATTCTAATAAATCATACTGTTCATGGAATGTCTAATATAATTAATAATACAATAATTTACCCAGGATGAATAGCTAGTCAATGTCATGTATTACCCCCCATGACGGGTTGTGCAGCCTGAAGGTCGAACCCAACAATGGCTGACCGACCACTGCCGAGTAAAAAATGTCTATAAGTACGATGGACCCGCCACATCCTGGTTCGGACTGTCAGGTGGACGTCTACTGCTCTATACTGAAAGCCACATTGACTATCCATCTCCCACCCCCTCTACTAGCAGCGGCGGTTAGCACAAGTCTGAATTGTAATAATCTGATCTGTATAATTACGGTATCATGCTCCTAAAACTAAACTGAACTATCATCCGGGTTCTGATAACATATAATACATGATAATATAGTGTTTAATATAAATGAATTGATAGAATTTTCTATAATATTATAAATACATACAGCCTTGCGCCATTTACTTTCATATTTATGACCTTGCACCGAATTCATACATATATACGACCTTGCGCCGAAATCATACATCATACACAGCCTTACATGGGCTATTAATCATGGCCTTGCACCGAACATTTCATACATATCAATCTGAATAAATTATTTATTTATCATGTATTTTAAAATCATAATGTACCGCATTATTTCATAGTCTCTGAAAATTACTGAAATATATTTTATTTGAAAAATTACCTTGACATCATAGAGTCTGCGTAAAAATAATATTCATGCCACAAAATACTGAAAAAAATCATACTTTCTATTCTAAAATCATCTCTTCTGGCATTTTATACTAAAAATATACATTCCAGTGTAACAGTAGTATTTTCCCAAATATACATTTTCTCAGTAATACTCACATATAATACATGCTTTCTAAGCATAAATCTACTAATAATTTCATATTAATTTTCATGGAAAAATTACTGCTTTAGTTTATTCCCTTACATGATTTTCGAAATGAAACTCCCTAAAATATACTGGTCCTGCACTCGTAGGGTTCCTCGTTCAATACCTTGAAATCAATATCTCTCAAAACTAAAATTCAGTATTTCTTCGTGTACAATACTTCCTATAACTATGGAAAGACCAAATTTCGAATAAAAAGTCTTACCTTGAATTTGGAATGAATTTTTAGGTAGCCCCACCGACGATCCACTTTAGTAGATTTGTAGAGAACTTTCCTAGGAGTGTCATGGTGGCTTTAGATCATCGAACCGATGAGAATCAGGCCCGAAATCTTAGAGAGAAGGGAGGAAAACTGAAGAGGAGTGAGAGAGGGAAGTTTTCTCGTGATTTTATGCTATAAAACTCGAGTTAGGCTATTTATACACGGACCTTAGTCGACGAGACACGTCACTTCGTCGACAAGGTCATGAAGGAAATTCGTCGATGAACACTATTCCTCGTCGATGAAATTCGAAGTTGAAGAAAATAGCTTTTCAATATCTTTTCATTGACGAGACATGTGTCCTCGTCGACGAGTCCAATAAGCCACTTCATCGACGAACGCGAAGATGAACACTTCGCATTCGTCGACGAGACCAGTTGTGATCCCCCTATATAATATCTTTTTTTTTCTCCTCCTATTATTAAATTACGATAATTATTCAGATCTCTACGTTCTCCCCTCTTTATAAAATTTCGTCCTCAAAATTTACTATCCATATGATTCATCATCTCTTAAAGAGAATCAGTCTACTTATTTTATTACTTACCTTCACTTATGGCGGAGGAATACCATGGTTACATTCCAAGTTCTGCGAGATTACATATATAAAATTAAATTCCCCCAAAACTAAAAAACTACTCATTAACCTAATTATTACATGTACCCGCAAAAGAAATACTGTATAATTACTTACATTTTCCTGGTTATATATGAACTTCTTGGAATAATTGCTGGTATTTCTGTTTGATTTGTTCCTCGAGCTCCTAAGAAACCTTTTCTATTGCATGATTTCTCCATAAAACCTTTACCAAAGGAATCCTTTTATTACGTAATTCATGTTCTCTCCTATCCAGAATCTATACTGGTACCTCCTCATAGACTAGTGAATCACTGAACTTTAATTCACCATAACTGATTATATAAGAAGGGTCTGGGATATATTTCCTCAACATGGAAACATGGAATACGTCATGCATCCTGGATAACATAGGTGGTAAATCTAACTTGTAGGCAACCGGTCTCACTTTCTCTAAAATCTCAAATGGACCGATAAACCTAGGGTTAAGTTTACCCTTCCTTCCAACCATCATAACCCCTTTTAACAGAGCTATCTTCAAAAATACATGATTACCAATATCAAATTCCAATTTCCTAGGGCGATTATGGGCATAACTCTTCTGTCGGCTCTAAGCTGCACTAATTCTATCTCTAATGAGCCGAACCTTATCGTACACTTGCTGCACTAGCTCTAGTCCCACAACTCGCCACTCACCCATCTCATCTCAATATAAAGGAGAACGACATCTTCTACCATACAAAGCCTCAAACGGTGTCATACCAATGCTAGCCTGATAACTGTTATTATACGTAAACTCTATCAGCAGCATAAACTGAGTCAAACTACCCCCAAAGTTTAGCACGCATGCTCGAAGCATATCTTCTAATATCTGTATCGTCCTCTTAGTCTGCCCGTATAATTGAGGATGAAATGTCGTGCTAAAAGATAACTGAGATCCTAGAGCTTTCTATAAGCTTCTCCAAAAATGTGACGTGAATCGCGGGTCTCTATCTAACACTATAGACATAGGCACTCTGTAAGAACAAACTATCTACTAAATGTAAATATCTGCCAAACGATTAAAGGAGTAGCTGATCTTGATAGGAAGG
This sequence comes from Malania oleifera, assembly GCF_029873635.1. Lineage (NCBI taxonomy): Eukaryota > Viridiplantae > Streptophyta > Magnoliopsida > Santalales > Ximeniaceae > Malania > Malania oleifera. The sequence goes on along the minus strand of NC_080429.1, from coordinate 24,619,384 downwards.
AAATGGGCGGTCTTATTCAACCGATCTATAACCACCCAAATCGCATTTTGACCATGTAATGCTAACGGCATACCTGAAACAAAATCCATGGATATATGATCCCACTTCCATTCTGGAATAAATAGTGACTACAACTGACCTGCCGGCTTCTGGTGCTAAGATTTTACCTGCTGGCATGTCAAACACTGTGTTATATACTTGGCAATCTCCTTCTTTATACCACTCCACCAGTAAAACTCTCACAGATCCCTATACATTTTTGTACTGCCAGGATTAACTATGTACAAAGATCTGTGAGTCTCCTCTAAAATAGTCTTCCTGATGTTAGGATCAGTATGAACACATAATCTGGAACGGAACCACAGGGCTCCATCATCTATAATGCAGAATTCCTCTCCCTAACCAGTCTATACCCTAACCATCACCTCTGCTAATTCTGGGTCTTCCTTTTGAGCAGCTTTAATCCTTTACTGCAGAGTAGGCTGTACCACTAAACTGGCAATACGTACTGAAGGATCACTCTTCACCAACTCTATGCCGAGTCTCTCTAGATCCATCATGATCGGATACTGGATCTCCAAAGCTGCGAATACTGGTCTTGCAGACTTTGTGCTCAATACATCAGCTACCACATTTGTTTTTCCTAGGTGATAACTGATGGTACAATCAAAATCTTTAATAAGTTCCAACCACCTTCTCTGTCTTATATTCAATTCCTTCTAAGTGAAGAAATACTTCAAACTCTTATAGTCGAAGAAAATTTCACACCGCTCGCCGTATATATAATGCCTCTATATCTTCAATGCATGTACCACTACAGCTAATTCAAGATTATGGGTAGGGTAGTTCTTTTCTTATTCTTTTAACTGTTTGGAAGCATATGCTACCACTTTATCCTACTGCATCAGTACACAACCAAGTCCCTTCAAGGACGCATCACTGTAGATAGTATAACCCTCACCCCTTGATGGGATGATCAACACTGGTACCGTGACAAGTATCTGTTTTAATTCTTAAAAACTCTGCTCGCAACTATCGTCCCATTCAAACCTAACGTTTTTCTTAGTCAGTTGTATCAGAGGCCCTGATAACACTGAGAATCCCTCAACAAAACAACCATAATATCCAGCTAACCCCAAGAAATTCCTAATCTTTTGGACGTTCCTTGGTTTAGCCCAATTCACTACCACATCAATCTTACTGGGATCCATAGAAATTCCATCCCCTGAGATAATATGCCCCAAAAAAACAACCTTCTCGAGCCAGAATTCAAATTTACTGAACTTAGTGTACAACTTCTTTTCTCTGAGCGTTTGTAAAACTTGCCCCAAATGCATTTCATATTCCTCATAGCTCCTCGAATAAACCAGTACATCATAAAAAAAAAAACAACAACAACAACAACAAACTGGTCTAAAAATGGATGAAAGAATATATTCATTAAATCCATGAATATTGCAAGAGCATTTGTTAGACCAAATGGCATAACAAGGAACTCGTAATGTCCATACCTGGTTCTGAAGTCCGTCTTTGATACATCTTCTACCCTTACTTTCATATGATGATAACCAGATCTAAGGTCAATCTTAGAATACACCCGTGTACCCTAGAGCTGGTCAAATAAATCATCTCTATAATCTATACACATCCTCATTGACTCGTCTTTCTTCTTCACAAATAATACTGCAGCTCCCCACGGAGATACACTAGGTCATATGAAACCCTTATTAAGTAAATTTTGCAACTGATCTTTTAATTCTACGAACTCTGCTTGCGTCATTCAGTAAGGTTCTTTAGAAATTGGCGCTATACTTGGAAGTAGATCAATGGAAAAATCTACCTCACGATTAGGTGGCAAATCCGGTAATTCATCTGGAAATACATCTGTAAACTCCTTTACTACTGACATACTAATGAGCTTCACTTCATTCCCTATTGTTTCCTTCACAAAGGCCACGAATCCTCGACAACCACTTAGGAGTGGTCTTCTCACCTGAATAGCTGAAACTATTTGAGGTAGAAATTGCACTCGTGACCCTAGAAATTTAAATTCTGGTATTTCTGGAGGTCTGAATATCACTTCTCTCGAATGAAAATCTATACTAGCAAAGTTAGCTTCTAGCCAATCCATACCGAATATGACATCAAACCCATGCATGTCCAGCACTATCAAATCAAAAGATAAAATTCTCCCCCGGATATCAACTGAACAGCCATGTAACGCCCTACTATACCTCACTGCTGACCCGGTTGGTGTAGTCACCAGCAGTTCAATATCTAATAATTGTATGTCTGCCCCATATAGTTTAATACACCCCAAGGACACAAACAAATGTGTGGAACCTGAATCAAATAATGCAATGACTTTAAATGAAAACATACTAACCATACCTATCACCACATCGCTGGCTACCTCGGCATCACCCGATGTTAAAGCCAAAACCCTGGCTAGAGCCATATTCTTCTGCTGGCCTCTATGTGGCACTTGATAGCCTCCACGAGCAAGTCTAAGAGCGGGAGCAGCCCCAATCTGAGCTTGACAATCTCTCATCACATGCCCTGGCTCTCCACATCAGTAGAAAATATCTCGCCCAGCACGACACTCACCTGGGTGTTTCTTCCCATAAGTCGGGCAAGCTGGAAAAGGCTGCACACTCTGGCAACCACAATTCCCAGTCTTTTGCCTCCGGTCTCTGTAGTAGCCACCTTTTCTTCCACAAACCATGACCGACTCATTGCTGGGAACCAGAAGGTGTGGATCTCTTCTTTTGTCTCTACTCCTTGGCCTCCAGTCGCTCCCCAACCTTTGCTATAGTGGCCCTATCAACTAGGTTGGCAAAATCCCGTAATTTCAATATTGACACCTGCTTATATATTTCTCTCCTCATACCTCTTTCAAACTGTCTTACCTTTTTCGCCTCATCTGGAATAATGTACGGGGTGAAGCGAGATAGTTCAATGAACCTCGCTGTGTATTGCTGCATCGTCTACTGTCTCCGCTTCAGATTCAGGAACTCCTCTATCTTAGCTTCTTTAGACGAGGCCGAAAAATACCTATTGAAGAATATCTCCTTGAATCACTCTCATGTCATCTCCATAGGTACTGTCCTCTGCTGCTCTAGGAGTTTCACTGTCGTCCACCATTCTCGGCCTCTCCAGTCAGTTTATATGTAGCGAACAACACCCTCTGCTCCTCAGTACACTGTAGCACTAAAAATAATTTTTCGATCTCTTGCACCCAGTTTTCAGCGATAGTAGGATCAGTTCCTCTTAAGAAAGCTGAAGGATTCATCTTAATGAATTTCTTAATCGAGTTGTCGTGGCCTGCAGATGAACCACCCAACTCCTTGGAATTCCTGACAATTTCAGCCATAACCTGCTGTGCCACGCTGCATAAAACTACATTTGAATCACTGCCCGCAGCGCCTGAGGCCCCAACTCCCTCGTTACCACTGGCATGGGCATTATTGCCTCTAGGGTCCATCCTAAAACGAAAATAAACTTAATTTATGAACCTATCTCCATAACTTATCATCTAACTAATATAATATATCCTTAACTAATTCATCACTCTTGATCTCAATTCAAGGTTCAATCCTACAACCTAGATACCCAACCTGACCATAGTTTAACTTGGCTTTCCTAAAATCATCACCCTAGGAAAATTACACAAACCATCATGGAAGTCCTGCATCTAGACTACAAAACTAGACCTTAAATTCCTTTATCCTATACTCTGGTACTATTACTGCTGCATTCTAGAGTCTACAGAACCTAACATTGTAGGTTCTGATACCAAACTGTAATGACTTGCTTAAATTCCCATATAATTAATCACATACAATATATATTCAACCCGAACCCGTGGGTAATGGGGACACACCTATCATACACAGTGGAAACCTAAGCAGTAGTAAATATAAATTACATTCTCCAAACCAAAAGGTATGTAATAACAAAGTAAACTACAATCCATCATAATAGTGTGTTATATACAATCTCCAAAACATCCACAAATATATCTAGGACCCCACAACAAAAATCTCCTGATCCTAGTACAAAACTTACCCTCCTAACGGGGTAGCACCAAGCTAACTCAACGACGGCCTCAATCCGCCGGTCTTTCTGGGTTTCTTAAAAATTTATTTAAGTTGGGGGTGAGACACCTCTCAGTAAAGGAAAATAAACTAAATATAGTTATGTGGCAACATGAATATTTAATGCTAAAATAGATATATAGTACATTTCATATGCTAGAAAAAATTGAACATAACATGGTTTAGTAAACATATAATTTCATAAATCTAATAAATCATATTGTTCATGGAATGTCTAATATAGTTAATAATATTGTAATTTACCTAGGATGAATAGTTAGTTGATGTCATGTATTACCCCTCATGACGAGTTGTGCAACCTGAAGGTGGGACCCGACAATGGCTGGCGGACCACTACCTGAGTCAAAAATGTCTGTAAGTACGATGGGCTCACCACACCTTGGTTCAGACTGGTGGGTGGACGTCTACAACTCTACACTGAAATCCACATTGACTACCCGTCTCCCACCCCCTCTACTAGCAGTGGCTGTTAGCATAAGTCTGAACTGTAATAATCTGATCTGTATAACTATGGTATCGTGCTCCTAAAACTGAACTAAACTATCATCCGAGTTCTGATAACATATAATACATGATAATATAGTGTTTAATATAAATGGATCGATAGCATTTTCTGTAATATTTTAAATACATATGACCTTGCGCCGTTTACTTTCATATCTGCAACCTTGCACCGAATTCATACATATATACGGCCTTGCGCCGAAATCATACATCATACACAGCATTACGCCAGTTATTAATCATGACCTTGCGCCGAACATTTCATACATATCAATCTAAATAAATTATTTATTTATCATGTATTTTAAAATCATAATATACAACATTATTTTATAATCTCCCACAATCATTGAAATATACTTTATTCGAAAAATTACCTTGACATCATAAAGTTTGTGTAAAAATAATATTCATGCCACACAATGCTGAATAAAATCATACTTTCTATTCTGAAATCATCTCTTCTGGCATTTTATACTAAAAATATACATTCCAATGTAACAGCAGTATTTTCCCAAATATGTATTTTCTTAATAATACTCACATATAATACATGCTTTCTGAACATAAACCTACTAATAATTTCATATTAATTTTCATGGAAAAATTACTGTTTTAGTTTATTCCCTTACATGATTTCTGAAATGAAACTCCTTAAAATATATTGGTCTTGCACCCGCAGGGTTCCCCGTTCAATACCTTGAAATCAATATCTCTCAGAATTAAATTTCAGTATTTCTTCATGTACAACACTTCCTAAAACTATGGAAAGACCAAATTTCAAATAAAAAGCCTTACCTTGAATTTGGAATGAATTTCAAGGTAGTCCCATCGACGATCCACTTCAATAGATTTGTAGAGAACTTTCCCAGGAGTGTCATGGTGGCTTCATATCATCAAACCAATGAGAATCCGGCCCAAAATCTTAGAGAGAAGGGAGGAAAACCAAAGAGGAGTGAGAGAGGGGACTTTTTTTCGTGGTTTTCTGCTGTAAAACTTGAGTTTAGGCTATTTATACATTGACCTTCGTCGACAAGGTCATGAAGGAAATTCATCGACGAACACTATTCCTCATTGACAAAATTCAGAGTTGAAGAAAATAACCTTTCGGTATCTTCTCGTCGACGAGACATGTGTCCCCGTCGACGAGCCCGATAAGCCACTTCGTCGACGAACGCGAATCGTTCGTTGACGAGGACCTGCTGTGATCCCCTTTTATAATTTCTTTTTTTTTTTCTCCTCCTCCTATTATTAAATTACGATAATTATTCGGGTCTCTACAATTTAGCAATATAATTCACACACATTGAAGATCATACACATTATAGAATATGCAATATTATTGTTAGTGCAACTTCTCCTTATAACTTCTCCCCTCTTTCATGAAAAACTATTTTTGCTAGTATATACTTATATACTTCTCCCCCTTTTGACATGAACAAAAAACTATATAAAAAAAATTGTTCTAACATAATTATATCTCATCTTTGTTAAAAAATGAAATTCTCCCCCTATGTGTAAAAAATGTACTGCGGGATATGGCTTCCCCTGTGTTACTCAACTTCTCCCCTGTTCTAAGGTATATCTGTGTTGTTGAAGCAAATTTCAATGTGAACATACACAACATTTCAATTTACATAGACATGGATAAGCAAATCAATCCATTAAAGTCCAAAAATTTATGTGAGCATCAACATGTGTCATGTATCCATAAAAAAATTAACATGCAATAACCAATTGTTAATTTTAATACTAAATGTGAGAAGAAAAAAAAATTAGCTAAATATGAGAATTTTAACCAAATGTTAATTTTAATTGAAGCTACGCCCCCTTAATTATGTAGTCTAATGTAACTCTAGGCAACCTCTCTACTATGCATCAGACCTAATTCATGTCTTATTTGTATAAATCTATCCTCCGGAAGTGGTTTCGTGAATATGTTTGCCTATTGTTTAACTGTGCATACAAATTCAAGTGTCACATCTCCTTTTTGCACATGGTCACGAAGAAAATGATGCCTAATTTTTGTGTATTTAGTTTGTGAATGTGATGTATGATTCTTTGAGATGTTTATTGCACTCGTATGGTCGCATTTTATAGGAACCGTATCATAGTGTAATCCAAAATCCATAAGTTGTTGCTTCATATATAACGTTTGAGCACAACAACTTCCAGCCGCTATATATTTTGCTTCGGCTGTGGAAAAAGCAACTGAATTTTTCTTCTTTGAAAACCAAGATACTAAATAATTTCCTAAGAAATGACATGTGCCGCTTGTCCTTTTTCTATCTACTTTTCTATTGGTAAAATTAGCGTTTAAATAGCTAACAATCTCAAATGAGGTGTACTTAGGATACCATAATCCAAGTTCAATGGTTCCAATAAGGTATTTAAGTATTCTTTTGACAACTAATAAGTGGGAATCTTTAGGTGCAGCCTGAAATCTTGCACACAAACATACACTAAACATTATGTCAGGCCTATTAGCAGTTAGATATAGTAAGCTACCAATCATCCCACGGTAGAGTTTAACATCGATTGGTATCCCTTGCTCATCTTTGTCTAATTTTACTGAAGAGCTCATAGGCATTCCTAGAATTTTACCATCTTCCATATTAAACCTTTTGAGCAAGTCTTTAATATACTTCGATTGATTTATGAAAATTCCATGTTTTGCTTGTTTGATTTGAAGTCCTAGGAAGAAGTTGAGTTCTCCGTTTTGCTCATCTCAAATTCGTTTTGCATGCGCCTTGCAAACTCATTGCACAACTTTTCATTTGTTGCTCCAAAGATGATATTATCTACATATACTTGTACTAGGAGCATGTTATCATTCTTAGATTTTATGGACAATGTTGTGTCTATCTTTCCTCTAATAAATCCATCATCTAGTAGAAAATCACTTAGCCTTTTATACCAATCTCTAAGAGGTTGCTTTAAACCATACAAGGCTTTAGTTAGTCTATAAACATGATTTGGATACTTATGGTTTTCAAAACCTAGGGGTTGTTCTACATATACCTCTTCACTTATGTAGCTATTTAAAAATGCACTTTTGACATCCATTTGATACAGTTTGAAATCCTTAAAAGCAGCATAAGCTAACAACATTCGAATGGCTTCCATTCTAGCTACAGGTGCGAAGGTTTCTTCAAAATCTATGTCTTCCTCCTGGTTATATCCCCAAGCTACTAGGCTTGCCTTATTTCTAACAATTATTCCATGTTTATTTTTCTTGTTCTCATATACCCATTTTGTTCCAAAAACTGTATAATCCTCAGGTCTAGGAACGAATGTCCATACTTTATTTCTCTCAAATTGATTTAATTATTCTAGCATAGATATCACCCAAGATTCATCCTCAATTTCTTCACTCACATTCTTAGGTTCTTCTTGTGATAAGAAAGCAAAATGACTAATCATATTTCTAAGTGAGGATCGTGTAGCTACTCCGCGTGATGGTTCACCTATAACTTGATCAATGGGATGATTCTTCATGTACTTCCATTCTCTAGGTAGTTCATTAACCTCTTTTTCAACTTGATTATCTTCAGAAGATGTTTCCTTAACTTCATTTCTCTTATCTGAGTTATCTTCAATAGACAATTTTTCAAATTCCTTATTTATCTCAATTTCATCCTCATCAGTCTTTTGAGCAAATGGATTGGACTCATCAAATACCATGTGAATGGATTCTACAGCGGTTAATGTTCGTTTATTATATACCATGTAGGCTTTACTATCTAAGGCATATCCTAGAGAAATACCTTTATCATATTTCACATCAAACTGTCCTAAATGTTCATTTTCTCTAAGCATAAAGCATTTGCAACTAAAGACATGGAAATATAAGATGTTTGGTCTATGATCATTCTATAATTCTTATTTAGAGATGGTCTAATCAAAACTCTATTTAGAACATAACCAGTGGTGTTCACTGCATCAGCCCATTTCTTGTATAGTCCTTTTCTTTCTTTCAACTACACCATTTTGTTGTGGTGTTCTAGGCACTAAAAAGTTATGAGATATTCCTAATGAATTACAGTATTCTTCCATACCTTGATTTTTATTTCTCTACCCCTATCACTTTGGACTTTTGTGATTGTATATCCCTTTTCATTTTGAATTTTCTTACACAGTTTAATGAATTGTTCACATGCTTCATCTTTGTGACCTAAAAATAGTGCCCACGTAAATCTAGAAAAATCAACAATGATAACAAAAGCGTATGATTTTCCTCCTAAACTCTGAATTGGGTTTGGACCAAATAAATCTAAATGTAGCATTTGAAGTGGCCTAGTTGTTTACCTTATGGGTCATATCCCATTTTGATTATGACAAATACTTTGGTATTTAATGTTTGCCAAGTTTGTGCGCAGGTTTGTATTCACGAAATCTTATGATGGCATGAGGTGACTTGAAGAATAAAGACCTTGAATATTCATTGTTGTAATTTATATTAAGTTTAATTTGGGTCTGTAATTTTTAAGTAGGAATGGTCTGTAATAATTGATGCATATCATGCACATAGAATCTATAAGCTCAAGACCATAGATGCACCTTAGGGGTTGACCGATGCCAGAATTTTGGGGAAAATTTGAAAGCTAAAAGACCATAGACTGACTTTAGGTCCCAAATTATTACATGAAAAGTCCCCATAATCTTAGAATTAATTATCATGTGAATAGGGGTGACTTCATAAGAAGAATACGGCTGAATTGCACAAGTTTGGTGTGTTTGGTCAACCAAATCCCAACACACAGAGAACTTCGTTCGACTGATTACGCATCAAAATTTCGTAATTAGGCATTTAAAATTTATGCATTAAAGATAATAATTTTGATTAAATGTCCAATTACATATAATATTTTGATCATTGACTTCATTTGATAATTTAAAGATAATTAGCCTACTTTTGTTAAAAATCTGCTGACACTCATATTTTATTATTGCAGGATAATTTTTGGAAGTCGAGCCATGCACGCAAAGAGTGGCCGTTTTCGACACTATTTCAGAATCTGTGCGTAACTCTCTCACCCGACATCCAATTAAGATGATTCAAGATGCTATAAAAAGATAAGAGAACGTATACAACTTTCATATTTTGCATTTCGTGAAATACTAGCTGCATCAAGGTCGAAATCGAATGTGAAGTTACCATACGCGGTTTTTATGGACTATTTCGATATTACTTCGTAATCTGGGTGTAACTTTCTCGTCCGAACTCTAATATAGATAATTCAAAATTCTTTGTTAATCCAAGAAAATTCTATAAAATTTTCTTATTTTGAGCTTTGAGAGTTATGGGCTGTAGGAAGGTCAAAATTGGATGTGAAGTCGTTGCACCTACTATAGCAGTCGTGCGTGTGTGAGGTGTGAAGGCCCAAAAGCAATATTGCATGGGTCATGCAAAAGTGAAGCAGCTAGATCATGCAAAGGAATAATAAAGAAGAAAAAATTGTATGCTTAATGGGATTGGCACATAATAGATTAAATACAAAAGGAGGCAGTTATGCAATGGAATGAAGAGTGGGCCATGTATATAGGTGGTGTGAAACTAAAGAGAGGGATGTGTGTGCAGCAATTAAAAAGACCCATTTAGCCAGCTTTTGGAAAAAAAAAAATTTGGAGTTTGCATAGGCCATGCAAAGGCCCATGTTCTAGGAGAATAAAGAGAAAAAAAAATAGGGTTTACTTTTTTTTTTTTTTGGAGACGCATAGAGGGACGCCGCACAAAGAGGAAGAGAAACAAGGAGGCAGCCATGGAGGCTCTCTTGCTAGGAGGCTGAGAGGCAGCAATGAGGGTCTTTCTTTAAGGCTTTTGGAGGTTGTGAGAAAGAAGGTCAACACGAATAGTGGCAAAGGAATTCATCTCAGTAAGAATTCAACCTTTCATGGTAAATCAAAGCATATTGATGTGAGATATCATTGGATACGAGATGTTTCAGATTCTATGTTGCTTGAACTTAAGAATATCCACACTAATAAGAATGCTACTGATATGATGACAAAGGTGGTGCCTCGTGCAAAACTTGAGTTGTGTGTCGAGGCAGCTAAAATCAAAATTGTTTGAGAATCTTAATGAATGTCTTTTTCCTCTTATGAGTTCGAGGGGGTGATTTGTTGGGTCCAGCCCACATAAAGAATTAAAAAAAAAAGATAAAAAGGGCAGCCCATGTGTTTTTAAGCCCATTAGGGCAGCAGCAAAAGGGGGGAGCCATGAAGGCTGTGCATGCATAGCAGAAAAAAAAAAAGGAGGCCGCGGGTTGAGTGCTGCTGCAGAGGGAGAAAAAAAAAAAAGGAGCGCCACACAGTGTGTGTAACTGTGTGTATGTGTGACCGTGTGTAAGGCATCAATTCGATGATCGGAAGGTCTTTTGTGATTCGATTTTGCTGAAATTTGGAGAGCACATTCGAGATTCATTGACCTTCGATTTAGACAAGGGAGATTTGTTTCGGAGTTTTGGAGGACCTGATTTTGCAATATTGATAATAACTACGTTCGGGTGACTTCTTTCCGCTCATTCTTATTTTATCGTGATTCCTTTGGGAATCCTTTTAAATTCTAAGTTTGTAAGCATTTTGGTGATTGTACTGCTGTGATTTTTTGCCTCTATTATAGTGAAAATTTTATTGGGCCTCATAGGGCCCGTGGTTTTTACCCTTCACATTGGAGGGGTTTTCCACGTTAAAAACCATGGTGTTCATTTTGTGGTGTGTGATTTATTATTGTTGGTTGAGTTATTTTTGTTCATCAGAGATTTAATTTTTAGGAAAGATTTATCTGCTGTGCTAGTTGTCTTATTACTTTCTTAACAAAATGTACCCCATCCTTGGCTACTCCTTTGAATCTCAAGTAAAACTTTTACAAAGTCTGCTTGTTCTTTGCTTTCATAAGCCACATGATCATCAACTATCTTATCAAGAAACACATCAAACTCTCCAAATAACTTCTCCACTCTTCAATTCAAACCTTTCACATAATTCATCCTATCCCTTACATTAAAAGTACCAAATAGAGCCCTAATTTCCTCCAATAGCTCCTTAAACCTCCTCCCACCTTGCTCTTCTTCATACTTCCTCCCAGAAGCCACCCTACAAATAATCCCTCTTGTGAGCGAAGTAAAAACCTCACTGAAATTCACCAAAGTAAAAACCGCAATTCAATATGGTCAAATGCAACATGAGAATATTCTTTAATCTTTTTTACTAGTACAGTCATCTCTTCTTCTCTAATTGCTCTAAATAATCGAATGCGCGTCGAGCTCAAGGTTGTGTTATGCAGATGCTCTTCAATTGCTACCAACATAGACTAAAGGGGTAGTGACTACATGCTTGAATAGGCCCAATTTGCAAAGACAGTGTGACGCCCCGATTTTCATACCAATTTTTTTTCCAATAATAAATGAATTTTCACTCGTCATCGACAACATCCATAATCCGGCCACGTCAACCACCATATTACCATTCATATGACCTGACCCACATTGGATACCGGGTTAAAATTTGTTTCATTATACAACCTAACAGCGGAAGACAATATATTCATATCAGTCAGAATACAATACCCAGAGTATTAATATACATTTGTATACATCACCATAACAGACTCAAAAACAACTCAACTCTAGGGGAATTACACCTCCCCTAGTCCAGAAACTCACCCTGTGTGTCAAGGTCCCAACTCCATATGATCACAGAGCTCTATCACCTGGCCTATCCCTATTCCCTGAAAAATTTAGATAATTTAGGTGAGACACATCTCAATAAGAAGGAATAAATTATTTACAGTGTGTGGTCATATGAGTTCAGTTATAATACACTTACTTTTCAAATCAACATTTCATCTGAGAAAAATATACTGATAAATATATTCTCATAATCATATAAATATACAACACAAGCTTTTATAAACTTTAAAATCATTTCTCAAATTCAATGATTTCCAACACATATTTACCCGCGAAGTTCCTGAAAATAGGGAAGATTACTCGCCCATACAGGTAGCTTTCCTTTGCCCTAACACGTCATGCTGCCAGAAATGGCCACATCTGATACCTATCAGGGCACTCACCTTACTCAGTAAGCCCTTAGGCGGAGAGTTTTACTTTGCTTCCATTATTTATGTTATACAACACACACTCTTTCATCTCTCATAATCATTTCACATTCTAACTCATTACATATTTATGTATATATAAATTCACATTTATGTACTTTACATAATACAATAGATCACATAATTCCAACTCTCAACCCATTCACGATTTTCATACTGAGCATACCTCCCCAACGGCATCAGTAGGAACTTCACCACACAATTTCCATATTGAGCATACCTCCCCAATGACATCAGTAGGAATTTCATGCACACAATTTCCATACTGAGCATACCTCCCCAATGACATCAATAGGAATTTCATACACACAATACCTCCCCAACGGCATCAGTAGGAATTTCACACACAGTCTCCGTACTGAGCATACCTCCCCAACGGCATGAGTAGGAATTTCACACACACAATCTCCATACTGAGCATACCTCCCCAACGGCATTAGTAAGAATTTCACACACACAATTTCCATACTGAGCATACCTACCCAACAGTATCAGTAGGAATTTCACACATACAATCTCCATACTTAGCATATCTCCCCAATGACATCAATAGGAAAGGAATACCACCCACCAGCAATTATTGTGTGGTATTGGCATATCATCGATCATATTTCAGTATATCTCAATTCAGTTCAATATAAATATTCTCATCATTTTCTGTGCACTTTCCATCATTTCATAATAGTACATATCATATTTTACGTATTTCCACATTTTCCAAAATACTCATATTAGTAATTTGTACATTCTCATTTTTCATGCAAATAATTTCTACTCACATATAAATATCACATTTCATTATTTTCCACTAACCACATCCATCATTCTCGTTTCAATATTTTCTCAAAAAACACACATTATTATATTTCACATTTTTCAACACATGCCATGCTCCACACAATTTTCATCCAATATTCATACTATGTTAATTTCACACTATAAAGCATCACAATTTAATATTACTCAAATGCCACACAATTTATCTAATATTTATATCATAATAACTTTCAGGCAAAATACCATATGTTCATTTTCACATATTAATTTACACAGTAATTCTAAAAATACTATTATAATTTATTCCCTTTACCTGGTTTACTGAGAGTCTCGTTAAAACCCCAAACCCCACGCCCTTGGCGCTCGAAACTCAAATCCTGAAATTTGCATTTTTTCCAAATTAATTAACTTATTTCCCCAAAATAATACTCATTTAACCTTCCGTAGGCCCCATGTACTCCAAATTAACATTTAAACTAATATTTGACACCCCCACTTAATTTTTCTGAATTTTGCCTGTGAGTCCCAAAATTACACCCGCGACGCTCACCCGGTCTCTAAATTCTGAAAATTCTACTTTAACTCCAGATGCTCAATATTTTAGTATTTCTAAATTAATTCTAATTAATTAAAAATAAGTCCCTTAATAACCCCCATGACCCAAATTTGGGGTTTTACTCACGACGATCCCACGAGAATTTCGTCGCATGAGAATTTCGTCCCACTAGACTTGGAGAGAATCATTCCTAAATTCTTGTGGTGGTGTCCATTCGTCAATCAGACTTATAATTTGCAAGATATTTAAAAAAAAGAAAAATTGGCTTACCCCAGGAACATCTACGTCATTCCTACCACCGATCCGCTCAAATAGAAATGACGGTAATGGAGAATGGAGTCTAGCGGTATCTTCTGATTTTCGATTGGGCGAAAATCCATTACGAAATTGAGAAGAGATGGAGAGAGAATGAGAGGAGAGAGAGAGTGTATCTGCACGAATAGAAGAAGAAAAGACGAAGAAAAGAAGAAGAAGAAAGAAAAAGAAAAGAAAAGAAAAAACCTCCTAAAGCTCCAAGAAGCTTCAGGAGAGTAATAATAATAATAATAATAATAATAATAATAATAATAATAATAATATATTTAATTAATATTAATAATAATATATTTTATTAATAAAAAATAAAAATAAATTTTAATTATTTATTTTTATTTTTATTTTTATTTATAAATTTGATTAATTAATTAATTATTTTTTTTTTTTGTGAAATCATCCGACTAATCTTTTATAACTCTTTTTGAGGTTATTACAGACAGTGTCATGAACTTTCATGATCTCATAGGGTGCATCATCTTAATTAAATGAGACTACAAGGGTGAGCGACTTACCAAGGTGGAGTAGCATGAGTGGGCCGTAATGTCGAGCCATGGTTTGAAGAGTGTGGTGTGCTTGTGATCTGAGTAGGTGGAGGTGTCTTATGATTGGAAGCTTTGGTTATGGGGGAGGGAAGTTTTTGTTGGGTGCTTGGGGTGAAAAAGAAGAGCCATTTAAGGAGGAAGGAGAAGAAAAGTGCAAGGGGTTGAAGATGGTGGCTTGTAGGTTATTCCATAGCTAATCTCATTGGGCCTTCCCTTGGTCTTACACTTCACTACTATATTATGTCAATATATAGAAGGAGAAGATGTGTTTGGGTTAACATTGATGTCAATGTTTTCTTTCCTACTATAGCTAAAATATGAATATGATGTCGTCAATAATGGTAGGGGCATGGACCTCTCTCTCTCTCTCTCTCTCTCTCTCTCTCTCTCTCTCTCTCTCTCTCTCTCTCTCTCTCAATATAAACTCTATTGACCATTTAAAGCATAAGGTCATTAATTTGTGTTGGTGAAGTTTAGATCGTGCATAGTACTTCTACACTATAGGTTATATGGTGTTGATTTTTTATAATTAAATTATTTATAATATTAATACATACTTCACCTAGTGTCTATATGGTATGGTTGTTGTTTTATGTTTTCTATTAATTCTATTTATAATTAGTGAAAAAATAGATTATAAAAATGCATTCGTTTATGTTATTAGTATTCTGTTTTTGTTGTCGATTTTCAACTGTTTGCCAAAAAATTGAAAATCATATTTTATAGTTTTGAGTTGTTTTGGCAATCTATTGCCACAATTTTTTTAATATGTAGAAATTTATTTTTTTAGATTAAATTATTCATTTGTACACTTTTAAATGAAATTAAAATTAAATGATCATATGAGTTTAAATATAATCAAAATAAAAATATACATAAATTTCAAACAAATATTATTAAATCCAATTAAAAAATACTTTAAAATTTTCAATTGTCATGTCCAATAAATTTGTTTTAAAATTAAAATTTAAAAATAAAACAATTAAGTAAAATAATTATAATAGATTTTAATTTTATTACATTAATTTTTAATGTGTATTATTTTTAATTTTATTATTTTAATTATATCTGTATAATATTTTTATTTAAAGATGAAAATGATATTTTTTAATTAATCTTTTAATTTGTATTAATTTTATAAATGTTAACTAAACTTTTTAGTTTCCAGTATTTTGTTTCTATTTCTGATTTATGGTTTTCATTTCTCACTTTTGTTTCTCTAATTTTTTATAGTGATATCAAACGACCTTTTTCAATTTTTTTAAGTAACATTTTGTGCTAAAGTTTGCAACATCATGTTAAAATTCTAGTGTTGAGGATGGTTACCCTACTGCCATTTTGCAGTCAACTATAAAAATAAAATAAAATATAAAAATTGAAAGAATGAAATGTTTTACCGCTTTAAATATCATACTTGTAAATAAAGTGTATTAGCTTTGGATTGGTGCGGTTGTGAGCATGGCATGTTAAATGAGGCATTCCCTTACTTTCAAATGCATTCACTATTCTTTCTTTCAATATATATTTTTTTTTTTATCTTAAATGTAAATGTATTGATCAAAAAGTATGCTTTCACTATCCGTTACTAGATAGATACTTGTGTTGATATTGTATTTATTTATTTTTTTCGATGTCAATTTATTAAAAACCTAGGAACTAAGGCTCAATGGGATTCTTAGTTCTACAGTTGGGGTCCAAAATTGGAGTTTAATTCGTGAAGGCCAGCTCAAGGCCAATCCCATGCCCCATCTAGTTTCCAATTTCAGCCCAATTTCATCGCGACTCAAGCTCAAACTCACCCTACCCTTAACTAGATCCACTCACCCAAGCACCCACAATATCCCCATTTCATGTGCAAATGCTGCACGTCTCAAAAAAACACAAATGCCTTTATTTGCCTCTTCATTTTGCCATGCATTAAGCACAACTGGACTTGATATTCCTCCACTCCAACGATTTAAACTTCCATCAAGCACCTAGTCCCTCATTTGACTTTTATTAGAGAAATATAATAGGGAAAGTTGTGGCAGGGGCAGCACTTGAGGGCCCATCCTTCTTCACGCAAGCCTTTTGGGCTGCCTACAAAATGCCAGGTGCCATGGAGGTGGATATTTCAATGGCTAAAAGGAATTGCCTTTGCAGATCTGTCCAAATTGTCAAGGAACTACATTTGTACGGCGATAAGATTACACCAAATCGTACTCATTCTTAATCAAGGAGACACCTAAACGTACAACTCAAACGTCAAGTGAGACTTGACGATTCTTGATCCAATCAAGGTCATCACTCAGGATCTCATACTCTCTAGTATAGTATATTCCTCTTACCTGATTTTTGAAAAGTCCCTACTGTATTTTGACTCTACACCTGTAGGGTTCCCCACTCAACATCCTGAAAAAGAACATCTCTCAGAACAAAATATCAATATTCCTTCGTATACTACATTTCTTATAACTATAGGAAAGACAAATACTAAATATAATGTCTTACCCTGATAATGAGATGGATTTCAAATCACTTCCACCAACGATCCACTCCAATAGATTTACGGAAAACTTTCCCAAGAGCATCGTGGTGGCCTCAGATCGTCGATCTGGCGAGAAGCGGAGACGGGATCAAAGAGAGAAGGGAGGATGGACGTTTTAGAGAGAGAGAGAGAGAGAGAGAGAGAGAGAGAGAGAGATTCCTGTGTAGGTTTTCTTGAAAAAATTCGGTTTTAAGAGTATTTATAGACCCGAATTCGTCGATGAGACACGTTATCTCGTTGACGAGCCCCTGAAGAAAGTTTGTCGACGAACATGAATCCCTCATCGACGAATTTCTGACTGCTAAAAACCCCCTCTCGGTATCTTCTCATCGACGAGACCTTCATGTATTCTCATTGACGAATTCCCTGTGTTTGTCGATGAGACCTGACTTAATTTCTTGGGTTATTACATTCTCCCCTCCTTATAAAATTTCGTCCTCGAAATTTTCTATTTGTACCGTACATTATTCTCTAAAGAAAATGGTCTACTTATTTTATTATTTACCCTCAATTATGGCGGAGGAATACCGTGGTTACATTTAAAATTTTAGGAGATTACACATATAAAACTAAAAGACTACAGACTAACTAGATTAATACATATACCTGCAAAAGAAAACATTACCTAACTACTTAAATTTTACTTGGTTATAACTGAATCTCTTGGAACAATTGGGGGTATTTCTGTCTTTTCTATTCTTCGAGCTCTCAAGAAGCTTCCTCTATAGCATGATTTCTCCAAAAACCTTTTACAAGTTGAATTTCTTTAGTGTGCAGTACTTGTGTCTTTCTGTCCAAGATCTGTACTGGTGCTTCTTCATAAACTAATGAATCTTTCAGTTCTATTCCTACATAACTGATTATGTGGGATGGATCTGAGACGTATTTCCTCAGCATAACTACATGGAATACGCCATGTATTCTGGATAAAACTGGTGGCAAAACTAGCCTGTAGGCAACTGACCCCACTCTCTCCAGTACCTCGAAAGGGCCAATATACCTAGGGCTCAACTTACCCTTCTTCCCAAATCTCATAACTCCTCTCAGAGGAGCTACCTTCAGGACTACTTGATCTCCCACGTCAAACTCTAATTCTTGGTGGCGAGTGTCTGCGTAGTTTTTCTGCCGACTCTGCGCGGTACTGATTCTTTCTTTAATTAATCGGACCTTATCATACGCCTGCTGTATTATCTTTGGACCCAAAACTCACCTCACGCCTACTTCATCCTAGAAAAGAGGAGAATAACATCTCCTACCATACAATGCCTCGTAGGGTGCTATACTGATACTAGCCTCATAACTGTTATTATAAGCAAATTCAACTAGCAACATAAACTGAGTCTAGCTACATCCAAAATCTAGCACGCATGCACGAAGCATATCTTCTAATGTTTGAATTGTCCTCTCAGTCTAACCATCTGTTTGGGGGTGGAAAGTTGTGCTAAATGCTAACTGTGTACCCATAGCCCCCTGAAAACTTTTCCAAAATCGCAAGGTAAACCAAGGATCTCGGTCTGAAACTATGGATACCGGTACACCATGGACGCAAACTATTTCCTAAACATATATTTCTATCAATCTGTCCAAGGAATAACCAATTTTAATAGGGATGAAATGAGCAGTTTTCGTCATATGGTTAACAATCACCCAAATTGCATTCAATCCCTGTTGCACCGGTGGTAACCCAGTAACAAAATTCATAGAAACGTCATCCCACTTCCACTATTGAATGAAGAGTGGCTGCAACTGCCTTGCGGGTCTCTAGTGCTAAGCCTTAACCTGCTGGGACGTCAAATACTGCTGTACAAATTCAACAATTTCTCTTTTCATTTCACTCCACCAGAAATACTCTTGCTGATCCCTATACATTTTAGTACTATCAGGATGGACGATGTATAGTGATCTGTGAGCTTCCTCTAAAATTGTTCTTCTAATATCTTTATCTGCCGGCACACACAACTTGGTGCGAATTTCAGAACTCCGTCATCAAAGATATTGAACTCCTTTCCATGACCATCCCATACTCTAGCTATTACTTCCAATAACTCTGCGTCATCACCTTGAGCAACCTTAATCCTATCATATAGTGTATGTTGTACAACTAGGCTAGCAACAAATGCCTGAGGACTATCCTCTACTAACTCTATGACAAGTCTCTCCAAATCCATCAGGATCGGGTGCTGAATCTCCATAGTTGCCAGTATTGGTCCCACTGATTTCTTGCTCAGAGCATCTGATACCACATTCGCTTTCCCTGGGTGGTAACTAATAGTGCATTCATAATATTTGATAAGTTCTAGCCACCTTATTTGTCTTATATTCAGCTCTTTCTGGGTAAAGAAATATTTTAACCTTTTGTGATCCGTGAAGATAGCGCACTTTCCACCATATAGATAATGCCTCCAGATCATGAAGGCGTACACCACTGCAACTAGCTCCAAATCATGCACAGGATAGTTTTTCTCATTTTCTTTAAGATGTCTAAAAGCATACACGATAACCTTGCCGTGCTGCATCAATACACACCCAAGTCCCTTCAAGGACGCATCATTGTATATCACAAACCCGTCCTCCCCTGATGGGATAGCCAACACTACGGTAGTAACCAACCTCTATTTCAACTCCTAGAAGTTTTGCTCACAGTCATCAATCCATTCAAACCTTATATTTTTCCTCGTAAGTCACGTCAGCAGACATGATAAACTGGAGAAACCATCAACAAAATGTCAGTAATAGCCTGCCAATCCCAGAAAACTCTTGACCTCCTAAACATTTCCTGGCCTCACCCAATTCACTATAGCCTCTATTCTACTTGGATCAACCGATACACTTGCCTCAGAGATCACATGGCTGAGAAAGGAAACTTGACTCAGCTAGAATTCACATTTTTTGAACTTCGCGTATAGATTTCTTTCTTTTAATGTTTGCAAAACTAACCTCAAATGATGCTTGTGCTCCTCAAAACTCCTTAAGTAGACTAGTATATCATCAATAAATACAACCACTAACTAGTCCAAATACTGATGGAATACTCGATTCATTAAATCCATAAATACTGCTGGTACGTTAGTCAACCCAAATGGCATCACTAAGAACTCGTAGTGCCCACATCTCATTCGAAATGTCGTCTTTGAGACGTCTTCTGCCCTAACTTTCACCTGATGATAACCTAACTGCTGGTCAATTTTAGAATAGACCTGCATCCCTTAGAGCTGATCAAACAAGTCGTCAATCCTGGGAAGAGGATATTTATTCTTAATTGTCAGTTTATTTATCTCTTTGTAATCTATACATATCCTCATGGTCCCATCTTTCTTCTTTAAAAATGAAATTGGTGCTCCCCAGGGCGACACATTGGGCCTGATAAGTCCTTTATCCAACAACTCCTGCAATTTATATTTTAGTTCTTTTAACTCCATTAGAGCCATACAGTAAGGTGCTTTAGATACTGGTGCTGTCCTTGGTAGGAGATCCACAATAAATTCAACTTCACAGTCTGGTGGCAAACCTAGACATTCTTCTAGAAATACGTCTAAAAATTCTCTAACCACAGGAATATCAGCTTGGTTCATTTTTTCCTTTGGCAATTCCTTTATGTAGGAAAAAAATCCCTAGTAACCTTCTTGAATCAGTTTCCTCACCTGAATGGCTGACACAAGTTGTGGTAAAGAACGAACACGTGAACCAAGAAACCTGTATTCTTGCTCACCTTAAGGTCTGAAAATCACTTCTTTCAAGTGACAATCTGTAACGACCCGAATAAAAATGGTATTTTAAATAATAAAATAAAGGGAAATGGAAGCTGAAAATATAAGGAAGCGTTCGTTGATGACATTGAACTTTGGAAGGACTAAAGGAAAGGGGGTCAGCAACGCTTCGTCAATGAATGCAAGGATTCGTCGACGAAGGCTTAAGAGAATTTATCGACGAATACAGGGGACTCTTCGACGAAGAAATACCGAGAGGGGGGTTTGAGCCGACTGAATTTCCTTGATGAAATTAACAAAGAATTCGTCGACGAAGGACGGGCTCGTCGACGAAATCCCCTATCTATAAATATGAAAAATTCGGATTTTTACTTGCTTATTAAGAAATCTCTCTGTACTTTCTCTCCCCTTCGGTTTTTTCTCTCTCTCTCTCTCTCTTGGATTTCGGGCCAAATCTTCACCGGAGTGATAGTTTGGAGTCACCACAACGCTCCTGGGGAAGTTCTCTCCAAACCTGCTGGAGCGGATTGTTGGTGAAATTAAGTTGGGAATCATCCCTAAGTTCAAGTAAGACTTTTTAAGCCAAACTTGACTTTGTGCCAGTTATAGAAAATGTTGTATGTACGAAAATACTGAACTTTAATACTCGAAGTTTTCATTTTCAGGGTGCTAAGTCGGGAACCCTGCGGGTGCGAGGAAGATTTTCTTAGGGGTTTTTCAGGAATCAAGTAAGGGGATAAATTAAGCTAGTTTTGTTTTGAGAAAATGCATGTATTTATATATATAGCATCTGGATTCAGGAAAAATATATATATATATATATATATATATCATTTATATTTGGAAAATACTGTAAAAATGATCGTATGTTGAATATATGAAAATCTGTTAGTGTGGCATGAGTATAAAATGTTATGAGATATTGTTTTTGGAAATATGTTTATGATATGGATTTTTATGATGAAAAACTGGTGTACGGGCCAAGATTTTTATATGATTTGCAAGCGTACGGGCCATGCTATGTGACTGTGATTTGCTAGCGTACGGGCCGTGCTATGATTTGCCGGCGTACGGGCTGAGCTATAATAAAATGTGTAATACCGGCGTACGGGCCGATGATTTTCATGATACACGTATATATGCAAATTGATATGATTGATGTGAAAATAAATGATATAAGATATCTATGTATCACAGTTTAGTATATGTTATATGATATTAGAACCTGGTTGGCTTGGTCTAAGCTAGCACTTGCACGGTACCGTTGCTATGTGTCCATGGTCTTCGTGATCATGATATTTGTGTTAACGCCGCCGTACGGAGTGGTGTGAGATTGGATGGTCGATGTGGTTTATAAGAAGTGTGCTGATTGCCCCTGGTGTATGAACCAGGTCTGACAGACCCATCGGACTTATAGACTATGTTTGACTTGGTAGTGGTCGACCAACCATTGTCAGATCTCGCCTTCGGGCCACACAACCAAGTGATGTGGGGGTAATACATGACAACAACTAGCTAACCTACCAGGATTGTTTTTATGTTATTATTATTGTATGAGATGAGATATGTTTATAAAAATGCAGTATGTTCTGCCATGTGTTGATATATATATATATATATATATATATATATATATATATGTTTTCTAGATTTGACGAAATATTACTAAATATGTTATGTATGGAATATGTATAACATGAAATACTCATGTTGCCACACACTGGTATTAGTTTATTTCTTTACTGAGAGGTGTCTCACCCCTAAATTTTATTAACTTTTCAGGAGCCCCAGATAGGACAGCAGGAAAAGCCCTGCTGATATAGTACAATTTATCTGCCCTTTTTGGGAGGGTAAGCTTTTGTAGGGACAGTTAGATTTTGTGGGGAATGTCCCTATATATGATTTTTGGGATGTATATACTGAGATAAGGTGATTGTAGTAATTCTGATGTTGTAATGCATGATATGATGAAATGTATATGATTATATGCTTTCTGCTGCTTAGGCTTTTGCTATATATTTTGCTATATCCCTGGTGCCCACGGGTCTAGGTGGATGGTGACCTGCTGAGCTGGAATGTATGACATAGATATTATTTTAAAAAAATGAGGAAAATAAGCAGGTCGTGACACAATCAATACTAGCATGGTTAATTGCCAACCAATCCATACCTAGAATTATATCAAACCCCTGCATATCTAACATCACAAGATCGGCTTGCAATACCTTTCCCTGAATAACCATTGGAAAGCTCCTGAGTACCCTTTTACATCTCACTGCTGATCCAATCAGCGTAGCTATAGCCAACCCAACATCCAACAACCGTGCCTCATACCCCATTAATTTAGTATACATAGAAGAAATAAAAGAGTGGGTGGAACCTATATCAAATGAAACAACAACTTTATACGAAAAAGCAATAAGAGTACTTGTAACTATGTCTCCAGCTGTATCGACGTCACCCAACGTCAATGTGTACACTCTCGCCGGTGCAATGTTCCTCTGCTGGCCTCCACGGGGCGCCTGGTAACCACCCCAATACGGTCTGGGAGCTGGTACATGATTTGACGGCATCTAGCATGATCGGGCCATATGGCCAGGTCTCCTGCAGTGGTACTAAACATTCTCTCCCATTTTGCATTCACCTAGATGTCTCTGGCCACATCTAGGACAGCTAGGAATAACCCATCCACCCTGAGAACCACCACGCCCCGTCATCCATCCCTGACCACCTCTATATCGATCTCCTCTCCATGGCCCTTGGCTAGAACTCTCTTGATAATCTTGAGGCACGAACCTCTTCCTCTGACTCTGCACCACGACACCTCTCTGTAAACCACTCTCAATAACAGCAACTCTATCCACCACCTCCGCAAATGTCTTAGCCCAAAAGCCGATGACTTGCTCACACAAATTCTACCTCAGGCCTTCTTCAAATTTCCCAACTTTCTTGTCCTTATCTGGTGCCAAGTGTGGGGAAAAATGGGACAACTCAATAAATCATGAAGCATACTGTGACACCGTCATCTGCCCCTGAGCCAAATGCAAGAATTCTACTGCCTTCCCGCTCCAAACGATAGTAGGGAAATATCGCTCAAAGAATGATTCCTTGAATCTACTCCACGATAGTGGCACTGGATTAGGCCTCTGCTCCTCAATTAAACACGCTGATCTCCGCCAGTGCTTTGCCTCTTATGTCAGTTTAAACAATGCAAAAGGCACCTTTTGCTCATCTGTACATGCTAGCACTACCAAGATCTCCTCAATGTCCCGAACCTAGTTTTTAGCTATGATCAAGTCAAGACCTCTAGCAAAAGATGGAGGCTTCATCCGTGCAAACTGCCCAATCGTGCAGCCACGCTCTCCCCCACTCCTAGCCATCTCAGCCATCACCTTCTGGGTGACGCTTCGTATTACTGCATCCGTATCTCCACCTCCCATACTGGAGGATCATGGTCTATCACTTCCCATGTTTGTACCACTGCTCCCTGAATCCATCCGGTAAATACAAAGCACACTATTTCAGGATCCTATCTTCCATACAAATTTAATTTATTTCATTCAACTAAAATTTCAAACTCTCTATTAACAATCTCCCTCGTTCCTGACCCAAAATCCAATCTTGCAACCTAAATACATGACTCGTCGATAGTTTACTATGGATTTCTCGAAATCGTCACCCCAGGAAAAACACAGAAACCACCATGAAAATCATGTATCTAGACCATGGAACAAACCTCAAATCCTTCTTTTATATTCTGGTATTATTTCTGCTGCATTCTAAAGTCTACAGAACCTAGCAACCTAGGTTCTGATACCAAACTGTAACGACCTGCTACTTATATAATATTTTTTTTTCATATATATAACATAAACACCATCTGTCTAATATACTATTGAAATTACCCCAGGCTCAAAGGAGCACTGAGGAAAACTTTGTATGTCATACACCCATAAGCAGCGGTATACAATCAGTTGTAAACTGTAAAGTACATAATACTAGAAAACTATAATATTCTGAAGTATATTTACAACACAAAATACCCAGTGACAACCTCAAAAACCTGGAATCTACCCCAGCTCATTGGCACCAAAAATATACCTACCCTCCTAACAAGGGTAGCGCAAGACAACCTCTAGCCGCGAGCCTGAACTACTCGCCTAACTGGATCTTTTGAAAAATAGTAAGTCACTGGGATAAGACAACGCTTAATAAGAGGAAATACGCTATCACTAGTGTGTGGCGCTGAGTTACACATATAACATACTAAAATAATACTGCTACTATAAAATGAGTAAGTTGATATATTGTATAAAACACATGTAATGTAGTTTAAAATACAACTGTGTATCTGAGCTTGTTATCTATACATACTGCTAATATAATAATATAAGCTGTTGCTGTGTGATATATCTATACATAGGAACTTCTGTTGTATCCTAGGATCTGTGTGTCATGATTTAATCCCTCATGACAAGGTTGTGCGGCCCGTAGGCTAGACTTACTTTGGTTGGCCTGCCAGGCAAGTCAATCTATCTCTAACATCCACCAATCTAGCCCACTGCAATCTCTACGAGCAATCTCCAAATCTAACATCGTCTAACCGGCCACTTGAACCCAGCTCTCTAGGGAGACTACAATCTGTCCTAGCACGGTTAGATGGAATTCACATACTATATGAGTTATGTAGTTGCACTCTATCTGTAGTAGCAATGGTACCATGCTCTGTTGTGTGTGTGTGTGTGTCTATATATATATATATATATATATATATATATATATATATATATATATATATATATATCTTGCTACTTTTAACATGATTTCAAAACAACCATAACATTATAAATCTGAGTTGTAATATTTGAAATGTCTATCTAAAATATCTGTAATATTTGTCTGTAATATCTGTAATATCTATCTGTAATATTTGTTATATCTGTCTATAATATTTGTAATATCTGTCTGAGTGTTATGATTTAGAAATCATGTTATTTTAAAAAATGCTATAAATCTTACTTTCTGCTAATAAACTTGTATAACTGGATATCTGTGAAATTTCATAATCAACATATTAAACTATAATAAACTCAGGTCACATAACTGTGTAATTAAAATCTCATGCTTTATTTCTGTAATTTCACCGAAATAATAATAATCATGATATTCTGGAAAAATAGACTAATCAACATGCTTGAAAATATACATATATAAACTTCTGTATTACATTCTAAAAACTCTCTAGCATATCATATTTCCCTTACTTGATTTTTGAAAAACCCCTACTGTATTCAGGCTCTACACCTACAGGGTTCCCCACTCAACACCATGAAAAACAACATCTCCCAAAACAAAATATCAGTATTTATTCGTACACTACATTTCTTCTAACTATAGGAAAGTAAAATACTAAATATAATGTCTTACCCTAAGATTGGGATGGATTTCAAATCACTTCCACTAACGATCCACTCCAGTAGATTTGTAGAGAACTTTCCCAAGAGCGTCGTGGTGGCCTTAGATCGTCGATCCGGCGAGGAGCAAAGCCGGGATCGAAGAGAGAAGGAAGGAGGAACATTTTAGAGAGAGAGAGAGAGAGAGAGAGAGAGAGAGAGAGAGAGAGAGAGAGAGAGAGAGAGAGAGATTTTCCTGCACAGGTTTTCTTGAAAAAAATCCAGTTTTAAGAGTACTTATAGACCCGGATTCATGGAGAAGATACATCATCTCATCAACGAGTCCCTGAAGAAAGTTCGTCGACGAACATGAATCCCTCGTCAATGAATTTCAGATTGCTAAAAACCCCTCTCGGTATCTTCTCATTGATGAGACCCTCATGTATTCTCGTCAACAAAATCCTTGTGTTTGTCGATGAGACCCAAGTTAATTTCCTGGGTTATTACAGATTCACCCTACACGTGTACTCGAACTGAAAGACATATCATGATGGCGTGTAGTGATCAAGTAGAAGAATGAAGAAATATGTGTTGTATTTGTAATTATTATTCATTTTCTTCATTTTGGGATGTAACTTTATTATGGACTGCACACTCCTATGGCTTGTAATAATTTGCATCATGCATGATAGGTAGGTATGCTCAAATTGTCCCTAGTTGGACTTTAGGTACCTACAGAGACTATAGAAAGACCTTAGGGAACACCCTTCGGTTAACCTTCAATCAACCGATGCCAGATTTTTCTGGTAGGATAGAAAGTCCTTAGGCCCCTAAACAAATGCACATAAAGTACCCATATCACTTACATAATCAAGAGAATTAAATAAGGCAAAATTTGACTTTAATTGAAAATCTTGAGAGAGTTCGGGCGACCAAACCTGTGGCATTTAAAATGCCTCGAGAAACCGAATGTCGGACTGGTCAATTTTTTAACTTCTTGTTTGGTAGCCCGAACCAATTTGAACCTATCTCCCTTGGTCACCTGAAACAATGTCAGAGCACTTTTCACCAACCCGGATGCCCAAACCTTCGCATTTAAAAAGCCGTCGGGTGACCGAAATTGCTAGTTTGGTTAATCAAACTTGTATCTGGGCACCTGAACCTTGGAAAGAATACTTCTGACTTTTGTTCAGCCAACCAACTCTGACTTCAGGCACCCGAACCTTTAAAATTTGATTTTTTGAGTGAGTCTATTCGGGCACCCGAACCTCAGACCGGGCACTCGAATCTCACGGGGTAAATTAATTTTTACTAAAAATTAAAAGGGGTAAACTGGGTTAATTTTTATAAACCTATTTTAAACATTTCTAATTATCCTCATTGAGTCTCCAACGGTCAAAAATTCCTCCTTTCCTATATATATATATGTTTATTTGCAATAATTAGCAAGGATTAGCAATTTGATTAAGGCAAAAAAATTTTCAAATTCAAAAATCTCTTTCTAGCCTATACTACTCCAACCTTATCAACGTCATTCTTCTTTGATCTTCAGTGTTGTGAGTATTTCTAAAGTTGCTTTGCTTAATCTCACTAGCTCTACTCTCATTTGCTATATTGTTTTGATGATTTTATTTTAGAGTATAACATAATTCTTCCACCAATTTTATTTGATAAATCTGATTGAAGATAGAAGGTTGTGGTTCTTGCATTGTCATTGCAAGACACCCAAGCCTATATTTTTGTGTGCAAAAATCATTTTCAAAGCTTACATTCAATCTTATTGTGCGTAGTATATTAAGAACATTTGTTTGAGTTTGTTCA